>NC_079158.1:28528666-28829760 GCF_947563725.1 Argiope bruennichi | reverse complement strand
TAAAATAATTTAAATTTTAAAATTAATTTAATATAACCTGTTCTATACCATAATAATAAAGAAAATATTATACAGCGATAAGAAATAAAGCATCTCATTATCAAAAAATGCTTCTTTGACAATATTTTTAGTTTGTTCTTAAACGGTTGACAAAAAATGTACAGTATTAATCAGTTAACTGTTTTTAAGCAGTATACTCGCCATGGAAAAAATATAACATTTTGCGTTTTGACGAGTTTATTCATCAGAAGTAATAAGTAGTGACAATTTGCAATTTGAATTACAATTTTAGTAAAAACTCAAACATATTCGTATATTTCAAGATGTTTAAAATATTTTGAGGCCAAGTCGAAATCAAAGGATCAACAAATAAAAGATTATTATGCGCTGTACCCCGCTTTGATCAATATCATTCTCTAACAGCAAATTAAAATAATAAATTAATTTTTTATGTTTTTTTTTTCGTTCATATGTAAAAAAAAATTATGTTAGTTTAAGTAAACAAATAAATGTGATTATTGGAATAAAAAATAAAAGTCATTTCATTACAGCATAATTACACTTACTCTGTATTTCACAAGTATACTCCTCATTACAGAATTTTTGCGACTCAATCAGAAGAGGTCGAAATAGTTAATTGGTCAACTAATAAAATGAAATGTGTTTGCTGAAATTGGAATTCCCAAATCCAAACAATACATTTTAAAATCAATAGTTTTTCTATTTTATTTATATTTTACCTTTGGCATCTTTTATCACATCACATCCTATTCGCCTTTCAAATGTTGAGAATTTGTATTTGTATTTGCACCGAAATGAAGCAGAATTCAAATGCAAATATGGTAGTAAATGTATTGCATTTTTTATATGCAGAATAATAATAGACATTTTTAAAAAAAAGACAACTAAATATTTATTTTTCCCTCTCATGAAAATTCCGCAGTCTTTCCTATAGTACTGAAGCAAAAGAAATTTGTTTTGCATACTAGAAAGAAACTTCCATTTTATGTTTATTCGATGCTTCATCTCTGCACAATTTGATTGCTGACAAATTCATGTCCATCGGCATTCTGCCCCCAAAATTCAATAAACTGAGAAAGGTATTGACAATCATTCATATTCAGCAATATAAACAGCCTTTATCATTTTTTATTTTATCACAAAGGAATAAAATAGAAAAATGCCCTGAAAAACTTTATATTTGAATGAATTTCGACTGTTTAGAGGTTCTAGAGTCCTCAAAGTTAATGTAATGACGTTCTATATTTGTATGCAATTGCAAGTTTATGTAATTACTAGCCGCCTTAAACTACCAGCTGTTTCGTAGGGATTGCTGATTGCTAATATTTTCAATTAGATATTTTATGTAGCGTTCTCTTTCGCCTATGAAACCATTGTTTTTTAGTTCTGCTACCCTTCTTTATCAAGATAAATAAATTAAAATAGTGAATTGTTCCAACGTGAACGACCAGTTAAATTATTAAAAAAACCATAATCTCATATTTGCCATAGTTAAGAGTATCCATGCCATTTGCATGAGCATTAGAACTTTCATTATTCACGAAAGGCAATGCACATATGCATTGAATTACTTTATATGTTGTTGCATTGCATAACAACATATGCATTATATCAATAGCAAATGCATAGAATTTAAATTGAAAGGAAAAATTATTTTAATTCTCGATATTCTAGTAATTTATCGATACTCTGGTAGATATTATACCAAATGCCTAATAAAATCATTAATGTGTACTATTGCTGTATAGTTTTTGAAAAAAATACAACTTTAATAGCAACAACACTATATATTGTATCAAATATTACAAAATACAGAAAATTATACAGAAAAATGATATTATTAATAATAAATATTATTAAATATAACAACATAGGAACAATAACTTATTGTTGACATCAAGTTTATTGATTTCGGTAAGTAGGGACGCGCTTTACTTTTAATATCGCTCAGATACCCTTTTAAACATACTAGTGTACTGGAGAAACTGGATGAATGAAAAGCAATATTATAGACAGACCATGATCTATATAAAATTCTCTAAAATTTTGTTCATATTTTGCATTTCCTGAGTCATTTTATTTGCTGAAATTCAGACGGTATTTTCATATTGATTCTGCATTGCTTGGAAAGTAATTTTAGCTCTTTTTGCATTCATTTTTGAATTCAGACAAAGATTAAAAATCATCTGACAAAGACTAAAATAACATTTATTTATTTCTCTAAAAAATATCCTAGATTGAAAACAAAACTTATTTTATACTTTCTCGAATATTTAAAATAAATTTTAATTTTTCAGCACATTCACATTTCCTGTCCTTATCTTTTTTCTTCTGTAATCAGAAAATAACAACAACATTCTAAAACTCATAAACGGGTCTTACTTTCCAGTGAATTCCAAAACATGAAGAACTGCTTTCAAGCCAAACGAAAATGTTTATTCTACAATATGTGTCGATTTCCATTGGATATAACAAAGATTCAAAAGTGCTTCTTCATAATTATAAACACCTGATGTCTCCACCAAAAGTAACGTGAAATGCACTTTTGTTTTCAAATGTTCCTCTTTTGAGATTAAAATATTTTTGCAGCGTAGATGAATTTCTTTTCATTATTTTGAAATTAATTGTCATTTACAATACAAGAAAAGCCTTTCTGTTACGATGCAAACAGTTTCATCTCATTAAACTGAGTTTATACGAATATTCTTACAGATATATATTATCTTTAGGTACAATAAATTTATTTTCCGTAAATAGTCTATGATAACTGAGAAATACATGAGCGACGAATGTTGTGTGTGTGTGTGTGTGTGTGTGTGTGTGTGTGTGTGTGTGTGTGTGTGTGTGTGTGTGTGTGTGTGTGTGTGTGTGTGTGTGTGTGTGTGTGTGTGTGTGTGTGTGTGTGTGTGTGTGTGTGTGTGTGTGTGTGTGTGTGTGTGTGTGTCGGCGCTCTACAGGCCAGATCATTCGGCCAACAGCTCCCGAATTTTGAACGTGTATATTCCTTGAAGGCCGTGAATGTGCACCTCTGAGCGATGTGTTTATGTATGTAAATTAGCAAACACCAATAATATATTGATGTTGTTGTTGTTTTGAAATCGGTAAAGGAGTATCGATACTTAAATCATCGATATTTAAATCACAGCTTTATTCTTTTTCTTCATTATCAGGAAAATCTTATCTGTTAAAATTTTTGAGTTCTTTGTTATTGATTTTTAGATTTTTTCATTAAATATTCCATCAAAAATTATCATCAAGCTATAAAAAAGAGATTCTATTTATCTGTGCAGTTTGAATGAGAAATTGTTCTAAAGATCTGAAAGGAAATTCTCTGTTAGAAGATAATTGCTCCAGCAGTTATATTTTTAATTCTACTATGATGTCACTGGGACTGGAAATCAGTAGAAGCATCATTTACACAATAAACAGGGCAAGTGCCTAGCTATTAAAATAGCACGTCTTTTATGTCTGTCATAGTTAAGTTAAATAAACACACTGACTACTCTGCTTCACCTAATCAAGGCTTTCGGATTAAATCTGATTGCCCGGACCGCCATGACAGCAAGCGGAAACTTAGGTTGAATCCTAAGGGTCATCACCGGCCACCGTACAGCTCTTCCTGTAGGAAGCACGTGCCATCATCGATAGGAGAAAGCCGAGCACCATCATTTCTGTACCCACCAGGGTGCCAAGAACCACCACTAAACCCGAAACTTCTCATTCTCATTTCTGAGGTGCCTCCTGGTAGGATAGTTAAGCTAAGTAAATACAATAAGTAAAAATGAGAGAATCATGAACATTAAGTTTTTCATGAGAAATTTAAATAAAATTAAACACCACCAATATTATCAGCAAAGCAATTGATTGCAAAATACGTATAGGAGGAAACGGAAATAAATGAAAATACATAATAAAGAAGATAGCACGAGATGCATAAATAAGTATATTTATAAAAAAATATATCCTTTTCTTATTTTATAAACTATTTTACTCCTTTGTCCTTTTAATAATAAGATAAAGCAAGACAAAAGAGAATACAAAGGTGCTACCTTCCTTTTATCTGCACCACTTAATATAGGACAAAATCATAATTTTGTTTCTTCACAGAAATCAATTACTAGAATCAATTCAATAATATTAATTTTTAAATATGCTGTTTATTATACCGTTTATTGGAGAAAATATAAAGAAGTTAATAAACTTCAAATGTGAGTTACTAAAATAATTAAACTGCTAATGTAGCAAACAATAGTTTAATATAGCGATAATTTATTACTACAATGAATACCATGTATAAAACTATCTGTAATAATTTCTTAATGCTATGATTTTTATTGAACTTTTTCTTAAAATAGAAATCCTAACTGCTTAAAATAGAAATAAAAATATAAATAAAATCTAATACATTAAATTATATATTGATTTCTTTCTTTAAAGTTTCAGATAAAAAATATAACAATTCTTTCGTTTCTTCTGATGTAAAGAGTTAAAATAATCAAGCTTAATTTTTAAGTAGAACTGTTTTTATCCTACATGAACAAAAGAATGATTGTCAATAGAAAGTATAATTTAATGTTTCTTTCTTCAAAATAAATCTTGAAATTCTCAAATCTCTCGTATATGCATAATTTTCTGTCTGATTTAAATTTCTTCATTTTAAATAATAAATATATCTCTTGATATAAAAATATCTTTAAATCTCCCAAAGAATCTTTATTTAGTTTATCTGTCTGTTATGAAACCAAAATCCTTTCACAATTTCAAACGCTTCCGCACTTACAGTTTCATTAATTTGAGAAAATAGTTGTTACAGCTTAAAGAATTTTGTATCAAATATCAGCTTAATTACAAATAATTGAAACAGATATTAAAAGAAAATAATTCAAAGACAAAGACTTGGTGGGAACGAAATTACTGAAATACAATTATTTTAAAGTAAATCATGCGATAAGTATAGTAAACAGCCATTATAGTTACAAAACAATTACTCCGAATTAATACGACCAATATTTAGATAAAGGCTTCTTCTAAAATTTGCTTCATTTACTGTAATTAAAGTCAAATAAATCTTAACAAGAACGCGGTAAATAAGAGAATAAAATGCTAACTAAGCAGAAAATTAATTTAACGTTTACTTTCTTAGAGAACGCCGATATAATGTTTAATATGAATATGCAAATTTTGTATTTGCTTAAAACATTTTGAAAAATATGTGGAAACATGAAAAACATGTGGAAAAAATTAAATTCATTAGAGTATTACTTCGAAAGATTGGTTAAATTAAATGCAAATAAAGAGTTTGTTCCATTTTTTATTACAGTTGTTGCATATATACATAAAAGTTATCATTAAAATATAACTTTTATTTGATTTAATAGTTAAAAACGTCAAATTTATATTTAAAATTGACTGTCCAAAACTTAATCATAATATAAATGCTTCTTTTTTCTTAATTAAAGGAATAGAATATTATTTTCTTTTATTCTTTTTTATTAATTATTGCTTTATGAGATGGAATTGTTACAATTTTGACAGACTATTTAATTTAAGTTTTCCTAATTAATTACTTTTGAAAACTATTTTAAAATAAATATGAATCGTTTTATTTAAAATAATTTTGCAAATACTCAATAAAAATTAGTTTTTAATATTTATGGGTTATTCCTATCAAACACATTTTTTACAAGAATATGAAAAATTAATTTTAATAATTTATTAAAAGAAATTGCATCAACCGCAAGAGTTTTGGAAACATATAAAAGTTTCA
This sequence comes from Argiope bruennichi, assembly GCF_947563725.1. Taxonomy (NCBI): domain Eukaryota; kingdom Metazoa; phylum Arthropoda; class Arachnida; order Araneae; family Araneidae; genus Argiope; species Argiope bruennichi. Next base: position 28,823,972 of record NC_079158.1, on the reverse strand, counting down.
ATTTAAATTAATTATTTAAAAAAAGGAGATAAATTTCTAAATTATTAGTAATTGGAAAACCATTCTCATTAATTATTCATTTCTTCATTTAAATATGTACATTTCTTATAAATATTGCTGAATATTTTTTTTTATTTTAATTTGCAATTGAGCTATAATTTTTATCATGAAATAAAAATTTTAATTTTCTATCGAAAGAAATTGAAAATTAATTACATATTTTCAATTAAAACGAATAATAGCTTTATGAAAAGGATCTTAATATTATTTTATGATTTAATTCAAAGTATAGCAAAATGGTTTAAAAAAACCTTTGTTACTTGTTATTGTTATGCTTGAAAGTTAAGCTTTTTTACATTGTATTATTATCCCAGAGGTGGCAACTATCCATTGGCTAGTTACCTTTTAAGCTATTTACTTGTAGCTTAATGTGAATGAACTACTTTATTTTCATCAAAGAGCGATGTTCGTTTTCATAGGATGTCTAAGATTACCTAAGGATATAATTTCGTCGAGAAATCAGGTGTCTAAAACATACTGATATGATCTCTAACTTATATCAAAATCGATTGTTCATGAGTTTTATAACATAAAGATGTCAATTTTCAATGGAAATCGAATCCTTAATTGAGTTGTATGAAATCAAATCCGAAAACATTCAAAACCCTCTTCTTGCAAAAAAATCAGAGATTCCTATCCTTAATCCGAAATAACGTGGTAAAATACTGACGCTTGACTCGTTGGTCTGATCTTATATGAACCTTTGCATTTTCTGTTTAATTATTTTCATAACGTAGTTTACTAATTTAAGTAGTAAACTGCTTTCTGCTTATTACTAATTCATTAATAATACGCTGAATAAATTTATATACAAATTTTTAGTTATGCAAAAATACTCATAAGGACTCTTCATTATCTTGTTATTTTATTGCAGATAATTATATGAAGAAAAAATATTGTTACAAAATCGTGTTTAAGACTAATTTCTGAAAAATCAGTAAAATTAAAGAAAAATTTCTAAGAGATAAAGCTATTATCATTAACAAGCTGATTTTTGGAATTTTCAAAAGGTATTAAACGCGACTATGTTGATATTTGATATATCAAAAAAACGTTAATATTTCTACACCGAGAAAGATTACAGATTAATGAGATTGCATTAATTTTTACAGATATTTAATTTCGATATGGCAAATGACTTCTATACTATATCCACTAATCTCATTTTTTTTAATTGAAAAAGACATGAGATCAATTGTTAAATGATGTAAATTGAAATGAATTTTTTTGTTAAATTCTCATTTATCCATTAGTATCGAAAATAATAAAAAATATTTTTTCTCAATTTTTTATTTGATTTCTGATGAGCATTGATATAAAGTTGGACAATTATTTCATAAAATTTGAGATACATTCAAGGGGATTTAGTACCTGAGATGCTACATATATGAGCAATTTTATAAAAATTCTAATTAGGCTCTGCATTTTTTATTAAAAAGACTTTATAATCCCAATTAATAAAATCAATAATTTTAAAAGAAATTAAGAAACAGAAGAAAAATGTCTTAATATTTTTTTTTTTAATTTAAAATCTTTGTAATCCTTTTCCTTTGAATCTGAAAGATTAATAGAACATTTTCTTTTCCAGAAAAAGTGGAAAAATTTTTTAAGCATATCAAAATATTATAAACAAGTTTTTCCCCCCTTTGATTTAGGAATGTGACCTTATGAAGGATTCTGAAATAACTAAGAGATTTGGTTTCTTACCGCATCAGAACTGAATACCAAATTATATTTTTCTTTTTCTCTACGAATGACACGGGAAAAAGGATTATTTTCTGTTTTAATCTTTGGAAAAAAATTCAAAAATGTGAAAAAAAAAATCGAACAGAGATGTTATCATTTTCATTGCCAGATATTGACCTAATGTTTAAATAGAACTCTTTCTACTTTCGCGTGAACTTAATATACAAGTAGGAAATACTGAAATCGTCATATTTTTTACCTTGAATTATTGAAGAACTTTAAACTTTAAAGGCCTTGAAAATATATTTTTGCAGTTCTTTTTATCAGTATTTTTTCCTAAGTGCGAAAGGTCGGCGCTACACTATATCTATGCATATCAGAATGCAAAAACTCAGAAGCGAAACCAGTATGCGGCCAATACACAATCAATTTCAAATTTTGGTGGAAATCTCCGAAAGGAAAGAACAATGTATTCAAGCCACTTTCTCGATTACCCTCAAAGTATTGGGATACTTCGCAAAAGGATGAAGTATCTTCGCAAATTTACAACAACAAAGAAAATATATATTCATAGGATGTAAAACTGTCCCTTAAAATTGCGGAAACAAAATCATATATGATATTCATAGAGAATTACCTCATTTTTTTAAATCTTAGATAGTGTGGGTTTAGTTTACAATTTTGTTTATAAAATAGGTAGATATAATTTGGTAAAGCTCTATCACTTTGATTATCATGAGTCAACATAATGATAATTTAGTGAATGTAAACTTTGGTGTCTATAAAGCTGTTGAATCGCAGATTAAGGTTTGTAAACGTAGAAGAGCTTCAGAAGAAAAGAAGAAAAAAATGAAAACCTTTATACTTACTTGCTGTATGAAAGTCAGTGACAATACTGCAATCAGTTTCAATTTCGAATTAATACGAATAATGAAACAACCGATAATTATTTTTTTGGAAATTAAGATATTACTTCTCTAAATTTTTTTCAGTTAGATATCCTATTGATTGCCGGCGTCCTGACATAGGGGTAGAGCGTCCCGGGTTCGAGTCCCGATTTGGGCATGGTTGTTCTTCATTTGTGTTCTATGTGTGAGGTGTGTGAATGTGCCCCCCTGTAAGAAGGGGTTGTGCAAGCGAATGTGTGAGTTCATCTTCATATGAGCTAAAAGTCAGACTTCTGCCCTTGGGTGCTCAGGGGTCTTTACCCTCAGAAGCTGATGCAACCCCTTTCCGGGGTATCATGGACACGACACCATCATCATCCTAATATTTATTGAACACCATAAAAATAGAAAATCCATAAAATCCACACAAACGTTATTATATAAATTTTACTTATGGAGCATGCATTTATAGTGATGATCAGGTATGTCTTTATATTTGTCCACATTAAACTGGTGGAATGTGAAAACACCCGGCCGATAAGTAATTCTCTGTTTAGACAACCAGCCAGCAATTCAGAAAGGTTTGCTATTTTTATCTAGCAAATAGAGTTAAACTTGTATAAAAGTTAGTTATGGGATCCCGAAATTCACATTTTATGTAATTTTTTTTTTTTTCATATGGATTGTAGTAAAGATCACTAAGATGAGGTCAGCTATCCTTATTATGCTGATTCTTTATGTTATCACTTCTTGGGATAGTTGAAAGTATTTCTCCTATTTTTTGCATTTATTTTTATTTTTCACTAGGCGACTTTGTTGGCAAGTTGAGCTGCCGGGGATATTTGTCATATTTAATCTTAGTTAAATCTTTCAGATATAATAGCATGACCATAATTCCATCGAATGGAATTGGTTCCTTACAAATGGTATGTTTATTTATATGTGAGCTATTCTAATGGAGGTCAATTTCACGATTGAGCTATTAAAAACCTAAATGCCGGAATCATCTATTTTTTTTAGTTTTACAGTTTTATAACTTCGCTTTTATTATTCGTCTTGTAAACTACGCAGATTCAAGAAAGGTCTTCTTTAATTTTCAAAAACAATCACATTATTAAATATATGATGAAATAATGAAAACAGTTTCAATTCATTGCAAGTGGTTATTTTTAATCAATTAAAATTTCGGAAAAAAAATTGCTTCAAATGCACATTTATATCCTGCAAAGTATATTTGTACCAAATTTAACATTTCCAGGTCAAGCAATTTGTCTTGTAAAACTCCAACATATGCACTCACATTTTCCTTTATTATTAATAGAAATTAATTTTTGAAAATAAAATTAAAAATTAAAATTAAAAAGATAATATTTCATGTTGCATTTTTAGATGCTTGAAATTTAAGTACTTCAATTTTAAAACTTTAAAAAAGAAAGTCGCTTTTGTAAATACATAAATACTTTTGACAATCATTTACTTATCTGTAAATATTTCAAATAATGCTTGAACTTCTGGAAAACAATACTTTAATACGTTTTATCTTTATTTTCTAATATTTTCAATTTTTTTTATTTCACATTACATTTTTATAATATGTAAAATACATTCTTTGATCCAACATTTCTTCAGAAAAACAATCTTATGTTAGAAAACAACTATCAATAAATCTTTCTTTATGTCGGCAATTTTACGACCATAAAGAACTAGAACAATCACAGAAACCATAAATTCAGAAAGAAAGAAAATTATTTCTTATTTGTCATAATATTGCTTATTTGAAAAATAATCTGCTATTATTAATCATTCGCGAATGAATTTTTTTGGATAAGAATTCAATGTCCATATCTTTCTAAAAATTAAAGCATACGAACATAATGGGCAATAAACAAGCTTTTCATGTAATTACCTAAACGCAGTGATTAATTCAAATATTATGGTAATAACTGGCATAAATTATTGTGACTTAAGATTCGCCTTTACTTCCAATAGCAATAAAAGTAAATGGGGTCTGCATGTGTAGTTTTGGCGCTTCTATCTATCATTAGATCATCCCATATATATTTTTTAAATTTAATTTTAATTGGAAGATGAGTTTTCGGAGTTTCCTAACTTTAACTTTCAGAAATAGTATCAGAAGCAAAGATTCTAACAGAATCTTAAAACTCATAGAATTATCTTTTTGATGTTACCAAATAGTTAAAATTCAATTTTTTTTTTAATTTTGGCAGTTATTTTCTCACAATTAATATATCTCGCGTTTACTTTGATGGAATGATATTTACAATATTTTCATTATTCCATCAGATATTTTTTAATTCCCCTGTTTTTATTCAGTTGTTAAAAGCCGAAGAAAAATTCTTTTTTTAAAAAAAGTTTGTATATTTTAACAATGTTATTTTGTGAATTTTTTACTTTTTTATTTTATTTCTTCAAAATTTTGATATACCTATAGGTTTAGAGTCTGTAAAGTAATCTATAATTTTAGTTAATGCTCTAGGATATTTAAAAAATATATATATCCGATAAAGAGCTTGGAAGTTTATCTGAGTACTCTAATTTTTTTCATTTGCTGTTCTGACTAGCAGCTGTGATTTCGGTCCTCCAGACATATGAATTTTTTATGTGACTGTAACGTCATATAATTTGAGATACTTTTATTCACTATAAACAGAACTGAGCTAAGATTTTGAATATAGCAGTTAACATCGATAAGTCTTGTTCCAATCCAGGCAGCAACGCATCTAGACTTCTATTTTGCAAGGACAGTAGATTGTCTCGAACCTGAAACGGACGCTCCAACAACTGCCAATCCTCTTATAGATGTAGAAGTTGTAAAACTATCGAAATATAATTGTTTAGATGTTTATTATAATTTGATATTTAAAAATTAGTTAGCGTATAAGTCATTAATATTATCCGGTAATGTATAACAATTTTAATTAATTAAAATTAAAAGCCAACTGATACAAAATAAACGATGCATAAGAAATTACAGATTTTGTGTTTCTATTTTCAGAACTATAAACCGTAATAAATTATTTTACGTATCCGTTATATTTTATTCAATAAGCTAAATCACTTTTATTTGTTAAAAACCTGACAGTTTTATTAATGGGATTGGATTTTGCCACAAACAATTTGTTACTTTCATTTTCTTTCTTACAATCTTCATAGAAGATTTAATACTTCCTTTTGTTTGACAGCTTGATTGATGAATTGATATTTATCTTCTTAAGTTTAGTTGTCGTTCTTAGTACGAAAAAAAATCTTTCAAACAAATTTAATTTTCCTCATATTTTGTGAAAAATAGTTTTCCGAAGAATTACTTTGTTACAATTCACGAACTGGCTAATAAAAGTCAGAAGAAGATTAAAACGAATAATCATGCTGTATGCACTAAATAATTAAGAAGTCTTGGATTTTTTATTAAATTTTAACTTTAATATTCTACAATTCATTATACTTGATTTTTTTATATTCATTCAAAGTTAGTTATATCGGAAAAACCTTAAGTCTAAGTATATCTTCAAATTGGTTTTACAACACATGTCATGAGAAACAGAAATTGGCAACAACCATGACATCACAGAGAATATTCCATTAGTGAATATTGAAAAAATATTCAAACATATTCTGACGTCACGCGTGACTGACAGGTGCTCTATAACAACCACAAAATAATTATTTGACAACATTATTAGCACATTCACTTTTATAGTCGTCATTTGTATATAACTGCAAATAACTTAACTGTACCATAAGTACACATTTTAGTTATACCTGTCAATAAAACAATTATAAAAATGTGTCTTTTTATTTGTCACATCTATTAGGATATTAGTCTATAAATATTTCAAAGGAAACGTCACATTAACCCATGATAAAAATATGACAGTGATAGCTCTACTCACCTTTTAAAATTATTTGTGAATATGTTAAAGAACAGGTTGTGGTTTAGAGTACAATGCTGAAATGAGGAATGTGAAAACGTTACAGAAAAAAGGGCATTACAGGACTCTAATAAGTCGGATAAAAGTATAAAATTTATGAAGATGTAAAAGATTACTGAATTTAGCGCTTCGTAAGATTCAGATGTATTTTACTGGTATTTGTCTTGGCAACAGTCAATTATGCATTGAAATCGCTGGCTGATACAAATGTATCATGAAAGAAGAATTAATTTGATCCCATAAGAAATCCAACGGATCAAGTTCCGGCGGATCGAATTCATCTCGCTGGGTGGCTTCCATAGACATTTGATAAACCACGGATACATCCATCCTTCTTTCCTCTCCTCTGGACTTAAACTTAACGGGCTACTCCAACCGCCGCTAAAGCACATGGATACATCGAATTCACCAGAGAGCCGTGGCAGCAACAATAGCGGAACTATGGTTCAGTCCCAAGGGCCATCACTGGCTACGATAAACTGTTGTAGTGAGAAGCGCATCTTGTCATTGATAGGAGGTCACCGACCCTCACCTTCTGTAACCTTCTGTGGCGAGAACCAACCACTATATTGGAAGCTTCTCTTCTTCATTTTTGAGGTGCATTCCGGTGACAGTCCTCTAGGGTAAAAGGCCAAATACCTATTTTCTTGATTTGTGCTAATTAAACGCAATTTATGATATTTAAGTAATTTTCCTTCTCCATTTTTTTTCTTATTATTATTTCTCATTCTATTTGAATTTGTCACTACATTAACTAGCAATTTTGTAGACAGAAGGTATTTATCGTTTTCTTCTATTTATTGCACAATACAGCTTTCCTATTACAATCAAGTGTCATGGCATCACAGCGTCATTAAAAATGTTTGTCTGACTCTCTAATTCCTTGTTATTCTTCATGGTTATATGATTCATATAAACAGTGAATACATTAAGAAAAATATGTCTTTCTTAGCTTTCAACAATGGTAGCATGAGTGTTTTCCAGCAAACCGACAACAAACCGAGGTACTTACGTATTAACGCAACCAGGCCAAAATTTGCATAAATCGCCAAATTTGCCGACCTTAATTCTTACTCAACTTGTACAAATTTGGCGACTAATTCTTACTCAAACTTACAAATCGCGCCAACCTGGTTGCGATAATACGTAAGTACCCAAACCGATTTCTCTAATAATCCGATTATTGGTTTTATTTTTCTTCTCTTAAAGGATCTGAAAAGCAAAGCATTTAGCGTGCTTCTTTGTTGAGTTCCCAGCCATATGGGCATTACAGGTAATGAATTGGCAGATTCTGCCTCTAAACCTGCATCAATCTCACTTAAAAGATTAGTCAATCTATTTGATGTTAAATACTACATCAGGAAGCCTTTCACAAAATTAGGCAACAACAATGGAATTTATTAGAAAATAACAAATCCTTAAAACCTACATTTAGGAAATGGCCTGGTGTCTCACTTAGGAAAAAGAATGTTTTATTGACTCGTCTTCATATCGTGCATACACGTTTCAGTCATAAGTATGTTCTTTTGGGTGAAATCACTATCATTTGTAGAAACACCTTATTCAGTTGTGCACATTTTAATCGAAAGTTTAGCTTATAACTTCCAACGTCAATCATTTTTCAATCCAATAGCTTTAACTTTTAACGATGTAGTGGGAGACACTTCACTCTAATGTCTTCCTTTTTATGCAATCGATTGGCTTTTTACACCGTATATGATTGTTTTCATCGTATGTCGCTGCTTTTAAATACTTAACTATTTTATCAAAATGAATTGTTGTAATTTAGAATTTTTTTCACCATAATTTTATGTTACCATATGCTCCTATATTTACCATACGCTTGGCGCAGCATGGCTATGTTTGGCTTTTGGGCCATTAAAATCCAACTTCAACAACAGTAGATAATCATAAGATTAAAAATTACTCAGAAAAGTCTGTCCCACGATCAGAAATATATTCGTACCAAATTTGGTACTCTAATTAAACAAAATGGTCTGTAGAGCGAACAAACATATGCATACAATACAAATTTCTCTTTTATATGAGTCGTGTGCAAAAAGGAATTTCCTGTTTGCGCTTGGTAAATTCATCTTCTATTATGAATCTGAATTTCTGAATAATCCATGTCTTTAATCAACATATCTTAATTTTATAAAATTAATTATTGAATCTTAAAAAATTGTCCGAAAATATGTGGGTCGATTTCTGTGATTCATAAGCAGTAATTTCCAATTGGTCTTCTCCAAAACTTATCGTTTGCATAGAAAATAATAATTTTTTTATAGTTTAAAAATTCTGAAAAAAAGATGCCATGCCTCAAGGTTTGTTTTACGCCTATCATTCCTAATTTTATTCCATTTATTCAATTAACAAATTGACAAGCTCAAGAAAATCTGTTGATTATTATTTGCATTAATAATTTTCCTTGTCTTTTAAAATAAGAATCGGGCCTGTCTCTTTTCATTTATTAATTAATTTTGAAAGTCTTTTCTGAATATTAATAAACCTTTCATAATTTCTGACGGTTCAGTTTTTTTAAAACTCGAACAATGTATGATTAATATCTTAATTAAATTCGTTTTTTATATTTATTTAAATATGACATTGGTTAAACAAATTAAGCATTAACGAAGATTTAAGAAATTGTACTATTGTTAGCTCAGATTTTAATTTTAAATAAGGAACATTAATAAAGTAACTAAATGAAGAATTGTTGTCGAGTAAATGTATTGGTGAGATATTTCTAAGAAAGTTTAAATTTTTTTGATAAATCTCATTATAGTATACATTGTAATGTTGTTTTTGAACGTTTTCTTTGCAATATGGAACTAGTAATCATCGAATCAATGATTACAGTATAATACATAAAATACAGGGTGTTTATAAAGTCCCGGACCCATTTTGATGTTTAATAACTCATAAAATAATAAAGATAGATTTAAATTAATAACATAAATGGTTAAATAGACTCAAAAGGTTTCATGACCCTTGTCAATGAACTTCCACGTGTGCCCCCTTCGTCGCACGGAGAATATCAAGTCGATAGTCAATTTCACGCCAGGTAGCGACAAGCATGTCGGCATTCACAGAGCCATTTGCGCACATTATGGCGATTAACAATGCCAGAAACATGAAAGGATGCTTCATCGGAGAACATTATGATCTTCAGAAAATCAGCAGCATCTTCTATCCTCCTTAGCATATCTGTTGCAAAGGCCATCCTCCTAGGCCTATCGTTCGGTTCCAAAACTTGAACAATTTGAACTTTGTATGCATGCAGTCTTAATTTTTTCTTAATAACCTTGTACACCGTCGAAATTGGCATATCCAATTCTGTTGCCGCTGATCTCACAGATATTCTAGGATTGTGTAAAAATGTCTCTTTGACACGCTCACATCAAAATCACTTGTGCAAGGACGTCTGGAACGTTTCTTATCTTCGATACTTCGAATTTCTAGAAAATTCTTTTTCCACCGCAAGATGCTGTTTTTGGATGGAGGATCTTTTTGATAAATTCTTCTGAAATTTCTCTGTGCTTGCACTATCGATTTCATTTCTATGAACCACCATAAAATCTGTGCTTTCTCTTGTGGTGTATGCATTCTCCTTAATATCCGCTCGAATAAAACATCACATACAAAAGTACTACATAGAACAAACACATCAAAAGTAAACATAATATTGCAATAGTTGCCAAAAACAAAAGAGAGAAAAATGCAATTAATAAGCAGACAATATTTAGAAAAGTACAGATATTTAGACTGGAAAATGAAATTATCTGAAATTGACCACACGCGCAGACGATATTTACAAAAGTAAAAATATTCAAACCTGAAAAGGAAAATATATGAGTTATTTCATCAATAAATGTCATAAGTTTGTTTATATCTTTATTATTTTACGAGTTATTAAACATCAAAATGGATCCGGGACTTTATAAACACCCTGTATTTTTACATTCAGAAAACTTTAAATGCGTAAATATTGTGTTATCAAACCATAATATATTTTTTTTAAATTTGGAATAAGTGTCTATTAAAATGATTCGGAGTATAATACAAGAAATATTGCAAATTCAGTGATCTTCAAATACATAAAATCTGTATTATTAACCATAGTTTTTAGAACATGGAATTAATGTTCATGAAACTAACGATGCAAAATATAATGCACAAAATATTATACATTCAGAGGTCTTCAAATGCAGACCTCTAAATCATTTTTCAAGGACTAAAATTTGAAAATCTGAGTCCTTAAAATGTGGAACTAATATTCATTAAATTAACAATTTAGAGTATAATATGCGCAATATTACAAAGGCTTTCAAATGTGCCATATAAAATTGCCATATCGAATGGCAGTTTTATATAATTTTAAGTTTATTGATTGTGATTCATATGAAATACCCTAATAGATTTTGAAATGAAATGAGGGAGATTTTTTTCTTATTTATATGGTTTCTTGTAATAGTAAAAACATATTTCTGTATATATGTTATCAATAGACATTATAGTTAATTAATGTTTGTGAGTGACAATCTTATTATAAAACTCAATATTTTGAAATGAGCTTAGCTTCAGATTTTAAAAATACAAAAAAATTAAGGTTTTTTTTTTACCTGTTTTGTTCATTCCCGGGGGGGGGGGCACCTCGGAATGAGGATGAGATGCTTCCGGCATGGTGGTTGGATCTCGCCACCCTGGAGGGTACACTAATAGGTGGGGGATCTGGCTCCTCCCATCGATGACGGGACGTACTTCCTTCGGGGAGGGTTGTACCGTGGCCGGTGGCAGCCCTTAGGACTCAACCACAGTTCCCGCCAATGTTGCTGTTGCGGCGGTCCGGTCATTCAGATTTATGGTTTAAATCCGTGTGCCTTTGGGCGGGTCGGAGAGTTAGCTGGTTGACTTACCTGTTTTGTACATGAATGTCTGTTGAGAGAAAGTTTTACTTAATGCAAAGAATTCGGTCACAATAGTTTCTGCTAAAGATTTAATTAATTTTAAATATTTTTGTGTTTAAGATGGATTTTAAAAATATTCGATACTAAAAGAAGAAATAATTTGATATTTATAATTGATTGTTTTCCGGAAAAATTCAAAAACGCACGTATAATATTTGATATATAATATTTGTAACAAAATTTGCCAAATGTTGGATGGAATCCATTGATTCCTCAGTCTGACTGTTGAATCAGAGGTATAATTCAATGAATAGTATAATTGCAAATGAATAATATGGCTACATATAAAAAGAATAACTCCAAACTTCAATAGGCTGGATAATTTCAAATATGGCTTGGTGCTTTATCCCAGAATTGTCGAAATAAATCAATAATTGTATCATGTTCCCAAAACGGTTGACAGTCTAGATACTGTTACACAAAATCTCGAAAAGATAGAAATATGAAATCCGCAATATATCCTAACATCAAAATTGCAGATCTGTAGAAATTTTTTTCGATTATGCTTAAAAAAAGAACTGCAGAATGCATATTTTCTTCTCTATCTTACAAAACCAAAATGGCCATTTCTGGTAAGAAAATTTAAAAGAGCAGTTCTTTTGTCGGTTTTACATATTTTAGCATGAAAAGACGTGCCGTTTCAAGCGTTTGATCTTAGTTCAAGACTATAGCCCAGTGTTTGTCCAAACACACATTTTAGTGGCACTCACTTCAAAAGGCATCATTTTAATAAAAAGTATCAAAAGTAAAAATGGCATCAGATAAAAATATTCTTGACAAAAAAGCATTCTGAAGAAAACGCTCAAAAGGAAAATATCGGATACAAAAGATATCCTGAGGTTTCAGAAAAGAACACAAAATGTAGAGAAACATTTCATTGTCATTTCTTTCAAAAACAACTCTGAATTTAATGTTAGGGAGACAGGAAGCGTGCCTTGGGCGCGATTTTGTAAAAGGAATAGAAAAGACAAGTTAACAGATTAACATTTAGAACAATACGATATCTTTTAAATCTTTAATCCAAATAACTTGGCGATAAGAAGTCAACAAATGATAACTGAAAACCGTTGCGATTGAGTAATCAATTATTTTCCAGGAAATAGCATAAAATCAAAAGGTTTATATAGTTTTTTTTCTTGTGAGGCAATTAAAAATTAAATGTAAATGTCGTTTGGTTTTTTTTCCTGTTTTATCTCTGCAAAAAAAAAAAAAAGAAAAAAGAAATATGCAAACATTTGAAAACAATAAAACTGAAGCTATGAAGTAAGATAATTTTAATTTAGAAATAGAAACTTCTTCATAATTTATTTTAGATGCCTTTTTATTTTATTGCATAAATCTACCAGCTGTCTTTATCAACAAGCTGCTAGACAGGGAATATTGTTTGTATTTAATTTCATGTAAATCCAGTATGCATAGAATTTTGTTCACTATTATTTCAATAAAACATATTAAATTGCAATGGACTTAAAAACCGGGCTTTTGTATTATCTTTACGCATGTTTTGTTTATTGCGTACATGAACATTCCTTGTGAAATCGAGTCCCATATAGAAACTTCTTCATAATTTATTTTAGATGCCTTTTTATTTTATTGCATAAATCTACCAGCTGTCTTTATCAACAAGCTGCTAGACAGGGAATATTGTTTGTATTTAATTTCATGTAAATCCAGTATGCATAGAATTTTTTTCACTATTATTTCAATAAAACATATTAAATTGCAATGGACTCAAAAACCGGGCTTTTGTATTATCTTTACGCATGTTTTGTTTATTGCGTACATGAACATTCCTTGTGAAATCGAGTCCCATAATTTCATAATGTCAATAAAAACTTAAAGGTATAAGTAATTTATTTAAAATTTCATGTTACTTTTTGTGGTAAAAAAATTTTATCTCTTGCTTACTCATATAAACTGCACAGACTATTAAAAGAATCTTCCTGTATAAGCTTTTAACAAAGGAAAAATAATCATCGGCTAAAAATTGATGAAATAATGATAAATAAATAATAAATAAATTTCAATTTGCTTCAAACATGAAATATATTATTGAAAATGAAATAAAAACATATATTTGAAAAATTGCCCTAATTTAGCAAATGTTTGAGAGACAATTAAATTAAAATAATAGAAAATACATAATTTTAATTAACATTATAAATAAAATAATATAATTATAACAAAATATTATTTTTGTACAACTATGTTTACGAATTTTATTGTCAAAATCGTATTTGATTTCGAATTAAATTAATTTTTAATCGTTAAAATATTCAATAAATCACTTCGAGGTACTCATTTCCACACTCCAAAGTTCCTTTATGCTAAATTTGATAATCCATATACTTCGAACAAGATATGTTATATAGTGCCAAAACGCATTATTATTATTAAATTAATAGAAAAATGAAATTTAAAAGTAAGTGAAAAGAAAATTCCTGCAAATATTTTCCTGGTAATCGCTGCTTATTTTTTATTGATATTCTTTTTTTTATTGAATTTTTTTTTATTTATATTTTCAATAATCATTAAAGATGTTATTACCTTGACTTTGGTAATAATCCTCATTAATTTATTGTTTAGCTTTACTAATCACGTTAATTGAGTTATTATTCCAGATTGAAATATGAATGTATATCAAACTCTTGATTCATTTCTTTGATCATAAATATATTTTTCAGCGACTTAATAGTTCAGTTTTTACATTAAAAAGAATATCATAGAATAAAAAACAATTATTCACCAGGTTATTTTAATCCGTTTGCCATTGCAGGTTTGACAAGCAGTGAAGACACTTTGTATTTTTAATTTCGTTTTATTCTCTCCCGGGTACATGCATGATTTATTTACAAGAAGGTGCAACGCGGCACAAAAGCAGAAGTAAAAAAGAGCGCGAAACAAATGATCACTAGTCTTATATAACATGGTATTTTCGGCCACGTGTCAACTGAATACATGTGTTAATCTTTGACACCTTGGCAAGGGCACTGAAGGGATCACTTTCACTTGATACGTAGATTGATTGCGCAGTAATTTTTACCCAGCTTCATACGCGGAATGAGATCAGGAAATAAGAGAATATTTTACTATGGGCTAAATTAAGATGAAGTTTTGGAAATTAATTTGGTTAAATTAAGAGTTTAATATATATATATACATATATAATGTTAAGTATTGAAGTGGTCATAATTAATTATAATTATTATTTATTTTTGTTATTCATAGTTTATTCTTTGAATGGCAACATTGTTGTATTTTTTACTATATGGCAACATTGTTTGAATTCTAAAAAGTTATGTATTCTTTTTTTAATGTAAAAAAAGGCGTCGTTAGTAAAATGGATGAAATCACAAGATAATATTGTGGTTATTTTTATTTATTTTAATCTAACTCAAAACAACAATTTAGTTTATAGGATCATGGTATCTCGAGTATTTATTACGCATTACGTAACATTTCTTGGCGTCCACGGCAGGAAGTTGTTTTGAGTAACAAAGATTGACGTTTATTTGCTTTCGCATTATGAAACTTGGGAAGTTAACCAAGTATCGGAAGACCGTTAAAGCTGCCTGTACTAGAGCAGTTTCAAGTTTACAAGTTCTTTTGGCGATCTTTTAGTATTTGTTTAGTCTTTTAAATCTTGTTTCTTTTAGTATCTAGGTCTCGAGTTGCATCACTGAAAGGCTTTACTATTCCGCGATTCATAGAATTTTAAGTGCAGTCGTAACAGTTAATTTAAGTGCAGTAGTAACAGTTTTAAGTGCAGTGGTAATAATTCAATAGTACTTAAGAGTGGTTCAAATACTACACCTGTAGAATTACCGCTCTGTACATATATTGACCTTATATTGTTCCATTTACAATTTATAATTATTTTCTCTCTTTTTTTTTTTAATTCTTGTCCTATAATCAAGCAACAGATTGGTTTTAATCTCCTGTCTTCCCAATAAAACTTATTTTTGACAAGAATCAGTCAGATATTGGTTGAATTCAGGGTAGAGGAAAAGGACCACATATTTTATCTTCTCATAAATTCCAAAGAGAGGGAAGAACTTTCAGTTTTCTCTTCCAGAATCCTTCACATTTACAAAATAATTTTTTCTGATATTATAAAATATTTCTAAAAAAAAGAAAAAAAAAACTCAGTGGAAACTCAACGCAACTTCTGAAATATTAAAAGAATCAAGCAAATGTAGCATGAATTTTCTGCCTATTGTTTTTTATTGGTATAAGTAGTAGAATTTAGGCTTCAATAATATATTTATTCATTGGTGATTATGTTAAACACATTTCTAATCCTTCGGAATTGAAATTGTGATTTCATAACGTTGCACTTTTAATTGAGATAACATTGTACTAAAATGCAAGCAGAAGAATTTCTTTCAATGATTTCATTCTACTCATAAAAGATGTATTGTCCCATTATGTAGACAATAACCATCGGATTGTCTATTGTTGGGATTATATAGCAATAATTGTTTAGTTTATACGAGATGAAACTATTTTATCGTGGATATTGTTTACCTCCTCAATGGCCAGATTAATGCATCATTCTACGTTTATGCCACTTTATGAGTAAAAGAAAAATAAATCACCATCAGACCGTTTTTATCATTATATTCACCTCAGTTTAAAAATGCTATATTATTCCTTATATGCATATTATTTTCTGTATTTTCATCATGATTTAGCCAATATTAACTTCATTCTGGAATAGTCGCTTATTTCGTGATCTGGTAATCCAACTCCAGCTTTTTTATTTAATTAATTATGTATGTGCTCTATAAAACTGCTGAATTCAACAGGTTCTCACGCTCCGAGTAAAGCGATAAAAATCCTTAATGTTTGAAACTTTCTTTTAAAGATACCTAAATTTCCCTTTTCTAAAACTACACGTGTCAAAGAAATCCTTATCAAAACCTCATAGTAAAGCCAGTGAAAGGAAAAATGTTGGTGTCTTCTGCTCTTTTGTTGCTATGTAGGCAGACGTATCTCTTACTGATTTTTTATCTAAATCAATTATGCCTATGGAAGGAAATAAATCGAAGTTAAAATTTCAAAAGTCTCTTCTCTCTTCGGCCACACAACTACTAATATATACAGGGTGTCTCAAAAACCTTGACCGCGGCTTTTATTTTTTAAATATTGATCATAGACATATACTGTAAAATACAAAGTTCGGTAAAAAAAAAAGTGCAAAATGTTATGAAATCAATTAAAATGTTCAGGGAATTAAACTTTAAAAAATACAACATTTTAATTTTTATACAGACCCGTACAAAAAATTTACAATGAGTAAAATGTGCCCCATCCTTTAATAAGGTCATGTACAAAATTTCAGAATTTTATCATAAAAATTCTCAAAGATATGTTGAAACAAAGTTGGTAAAGGGTCAATCACAAATTAAAATGCAAATGTTTGCAGATTCAGTGCAGATGACGCGATGCAGGAATGCTTCATAAGGAAATAAAATATGCTTCATATCTTTAGTTTTAAATTCAAATTTTAAAATCTATGCTTCCTGAAAAATACTTTAAAATTTTATATCATGAATTACAGAATACAACTTGAAAATAGCACAGTCAATGAACTTGTAAAAAAAATTATGTAATCTTTCCTTATGTAATCTTTCCTTTAAGTTATTATTTCTACACATTTTTATTACTCTTGAACCCATAAATAGCAAAATTATTATTTATTTATTCAATCATTACTTTCTTCGTTAATTTGTGTACGACCCCTAATACACGAACATTCGACGTGATTTTTCCTCTTTGCGAACTCATATCCAGGCATCGAAAAGTGGCTTAAGTCAGCATTTATGTAGTTTCGTATCTTTGAGACTTCTTGTGATAAATTGCTGAAATTTCGTACATGACCTTATTAGAGGATGGGGCACATTTTACTAGCTGGAATTTTTTTTATATATATACGGGGTCTGTATAATTTTTTTTTTAAGTTTAATTCCCTGAAAATTTTAATCGATTTCATAACATTTTACATCTTTTTTTACACAGTTTTGTAATTTACAGTATATGACTATGATCAATATTTAAGGAATAAATGCCGCCGTCAAGGTTTCTGAGACACCCTGTATATTAGCATAAATAAGATGAGATAATAAATTATATGTAAATATGAAATAATATAGATATGAGATAATATAAATATTTTCGATGAATTCCAATGACTGTTTTTGCCAAAATTATAATAAGATAAATTATGTTCTGTTTCGAAACAAAGCGTTCAATATGTGCGTACGTCATTATATTTCTTAACTTGATACATATCATAACTAATTTCTTAGTTTCATCTTAAATTGGTCCAAATTATTTTATTCTAAAATTATCGCTATTTCCTGATCCAAATCATACTTTATTTAAAATTATTTCTAGCACGCTCTCTAAAAAAAAGATGACTAGTGCGTTCCGTTTCTCATGATCCGAGTGACGAGAGAAAAATCGCTATCGCCTACTACATAATTTCATAGATTCCTGAAATTCTCTTTCCTAAATCAATAAGTAAGTGTCAAAGAAATCACTATAAGAATTTCTTATTTATAACCGTAAAAAAAATTTTCGAACGCTTTGCTTTTGTCTCGCGATGTAAACAGATGCATATCATTCCTTTTCCCGTGTATTCCTTCCCCGTACGTTTTCCCATAGAAAAATAAATTGAAATTTATTCCAAAATTGTAGTTTTTTGCTCTCTCATCTGTGAAATGATGTTATATATTGAATTATCAAAATGTGAAATATTTTTATTATAATAATTGGGGGGGGGGGGTATTTTTGTTGTAAGGATGAGAAAAAATATTTGTTATATTCAATTACTGCCCATGAAATTTCATAAAACACTAATAAAATTATCTGCGAAGAACGCTAATTCATTTATAATAATTTAGATATTTCTTTAAAATATTGTGTGTTTTTTTACTGTTTAGAATTTGTTGGATGTTTCTTTAAAATATTTAACTTTTAATAGAGTATTATTTTTTTAAATCTATTAAAAACCTAATAAAAATCATTATTCATTATTATTTAGTTATTAATTATTATACATTACTGTTTATTTACTTTTATGTTTATTTTCAATTGATGCAACATTTTTTTACAGTTTTATAATAAGATCTCAAAATAATATTTTGTGCAGACTGTATTACAAATGGGGAAAAAAATATATTCTCCATAAACATGATTTCATTATTTCAAATATTTTCTCTTTAATCAAAATCCTATGAATAATTTTATTAAAAATCCCTTAGACACGTATTAAACAGAATTTGTCTATTATACGAAACTTCTGATATGTTGGAGTCAATATAAATGTATCCATAAAAAAAAAGACTTGGTCGCAAAACGTGAAGTGTAATCGAAACTTTAATATCGCTGGCTCATTTCTTTTCAAGAGTGATTTTCGATTTCTTTCCTGGAAAGTTCATTTTTTTTTCCTATCGAAATGTTAAATTACCCACGCAATATTTGCTCTTTAATCGTAACTCTTCATATCTCGATAGGAATTTGATGAGCCCTTATAAGTTAATCCAAATTTCTTATAAATCTAGTAAGAGATTTATTTTTTAAGGAACACCTTTGGAATATTGCCTCAAAATTCTATTTCAATTTCTCTTATTTTTCTAAATATGTTATTTATGAGGAAGAATTTTATACAGATCAAAGTTTTAAATCAATGAATCATATTAGAAAAACTTTCATGATGATACATGGGTAATGCATGGCTGCTATTTAATTGTATTATTATTATTGCCTTTAAATACGAAGATATGTATGATAGAAAAATCTTAAGTGGATCTTTGCTTTTTTTTAAATATTTTTTCTTCCAATTTTAAATACTATCTTTAATATAATCTTTCTTCGAACTATTTTTAAAGTATTTCATTCCATTTGCAAATCAGATGTGAAATGCCTTTCTAATTTTAAAAATATTTTGTCCATTTATTTTTTTCAACATTTAAAATAAACGTTGCGATTCTTCTTATAAGTAAATATCACTGTCATTGAATTTTGTTTATATTCGATGAATAGAATTATAATTTTGGCAAAGGAAATATTTTTAAACTTAAATAAAATTCTATTATTTGAAAATCTAGCAATCTTTCTATGTTTTTCAGAAATTTTTGAAGAATTCTATATTAGTGTGCAATTCTGAAGTAAAAGCTTAGCCCAGATGTGGAGTGTAAACTGAACATGAAATAATGAAACTATTTAGAATGTTTTAAAAACGTTGGCCCTTTATGCTTAATTTCATGTACTTACAGCTTGATTAAATTAGATAACTGAATTCTAAGTTTCATTTCCATTCGGGAAATAATTTTGATTTATTAATTACGATTTTATAACACAATTAAAATATTTATCTAAATTATGGCAACTTAGTGGGCTAAGTAAGAATTATCCGAATCAGAATTCTCATTATGCAATCCTAGATAAGCGGAGCATTATATTTTGAATGAAATGTCAAGAGAATAATTTACATTAAAAAATATATCAAATATTTTTTCCAGTTCTTAAGGAATAGGAGTAAGTACAATTAGCTTGAGTCACAACAATTATACTACTTAGATTCTATAATTTCAAATTCTGCTTCAGTTCAATTTTTGTATCAAAAATCATGATTTCAACCTTAAAAAATAGTAAAATTTGAGAATAATTTTAAAATATATTTCGTTTTTGCTTATAAGGATATCATGCGCTTAATGTCAGAAAAATCGAGGGTAAATAACTAACTTTCTATTTGTACTTAGCCTTAAAATTTAAAGTTTTCTTTCTTATTAGAATAAATGGAATATCATGGTTGAAATGTTTAATTTTATTTCAACACTATTTTATTTCACTTTTTAATTTATTTCACTTTTAAGAATGCAATAGAAACAAAATATTCTTAAAAATGTTACTTCGTTAATTATCAGCCATATATATACGTTCCTGTCTTAAAGACGATTCTTTTTTTTTCTTTCTTTTTTTTGCGAAAGGTAATTAAATACAAGAAAATCATTTTTGCTCTAATAAAAAAATTAATTAAATTTTATAATATTTAATTAATAATGTGTGTGGAGGTGCAGAGTTTTTTGCATTTCTCCCAAAGCATTCTTTTTTAATTTTAAGTTCGAATAAATATTTTTTTCATTACATAAACATAAAATTTTCTTTATAATTATTATACATACCTAATGAAACATAAACATATTTTAAATATATTAAAATGAAAATAAATTCTCTTTAATGCTGAGGCTTTCTTAATTTTGAGGTAATTTGTTTCAAAATTATTTTTATTATGCATGCCCGTTTCCTTAGAAATCATACTATTTTTACTTCTGAAGATATGAAAAATGTTTTTGGCTAATTAAATTAAAAATATTAATTTTTTTAAATTTAGATTTCTTAAAATTCAGTTTTTTTTAAAGGAAAAAATAAATTTGGCATGCGATACGTAATATCAAACGGAACTTAAACATAATTCATTAAGTTCTCAAAATGTTGCAGGCATGGCATTTTAACTAGGCAAAATACATAAAAGAATATATATTAAAAAATCGGAAAAAGGCTTAGTTAAACAAGTTATGCTTAGTTATTATTTGTCGCTTATTTACATAATTTCCATCAAAAAATATAAGGAAAATTTTATCAAAAGGTGTCTATGACAATAAATTCAAAAGAACACGAAGAAATACAATGAAATAGAAACGACACTGTATTCGGAAAATGACCAAAATTTCCTTTTTTTCTTTTTCTTAAAAGAAATTCTAAGATAATACTGAACGGAAATTGAATACAAATGGTGAGAGAAAACAATATATTGAATCTATCTCCTGAAGATGACAGTCTAGGAAATTCAAAAATATTTTAAGCTTCTTTCAGTCTAATGTTGCACTTGGGCAGCAACTCAGTTTTAAAAAAAAATGAAATATCAAAATTTCTTATAAAATAGGAATTGCCATTTCAGATTTTAAAAGTGTTTATGAAAATATAAGTTTATATTTAAAGTATTTTTTTTTTCAAAATCCTTTTGCTGCAGCTTTTGTTTTTCCTGTTATAAATTCTATTTAATGGCCTCATCATACGTGACTACTTCCACCAATTGTCATTATAATGACTGATTCATAGCGTAATCGTGATATGTGATTTGATGATGAAAAATCATTAGATCACATCTCAATCAGATGTGATATCAGAATCAAATTTTTAATTATCAAATGGGGGATCTTATAATCTGATATATGATTTTGTGACTATAATTTTAGTCTGTGTCATTTTTAAAAAAATTGAAATGTACATTAAAATGTACATTGAAATTACATTAAAATTGAAATGTTGTAATCTTTTCCACTTCATAGTATAGTAAAACTCTGAAATTTCGTATGTCTTCTTGATAACATTACAAATTTTAATCTTTGATTAACTTAATTATTCCACACACAGCATGCATATATCTGTATAACATTAAATAATAATTGATACAAGGGCTGCCTACTGATTAATTTTTTTTTTTTGTGTGTGTGTGTGTGTGTGTGTGTGTGTGTGTGTGTGTGTGTGTGTGTGTGTTTATTTGAACCTTATATAATTCCATATAAGAAAGTATATGTTATAAAAAAAATTTCAATTAGCCAATCTGATTAACCAATTGCATAAATATTTTATTCATATAAAAATATGTAACAAAGAAAATATTTAGAATAAAGAAGACATAGGCAGATATTAATGATAATTAAATATAAATAAATATAAGCAACTTTATGCTTTTGCAGTAAATAGAAACAAAAATAGTCTAGTCTAAGTTAATCAAATTACGAAAGTCACGAAAAATGTAAATAAATTAAAATAGATATAATAACACTTTAAAAAAAATAAGGTACTTTAAATATATAATGAAATAAATCGAAATGAGAGGGAAATGAATAAAATTAATAGAAACAAATAAAAGTAATAGAATAAATAATTAAATATAAAAGGAAAAATGCAAATTTATGTATACTACAAGAAAATAAACAGAATTTTTTTATATACATTAAGACTAAACTAAAAGAAAATGACTAGAAACCGCCTATGGCATGCCTAAAAAATTAATCATGTTCTAAATAACAAAATGATTTTATTGCAATTTTTAATTTAAATCTTTAAGTTTTTAAAAATAGTTTTTTTCGTAACACTTATTTTTGAATTATTTCAAATAAAAAACGAAGAAGGAAGATTTGATTTTCACGCCTAGTTATAAATTATTTACTGAAAATATTCATTTTTTTCTGCAAGCCTAGTTTCGAATTTTTCTCGAGTATGACATGAAGAAGGACATTTTTTCATCCCATTTCAACAGAGAATTAAAAAAAGAATTGGCAGTCTCTTCTTTATAAAACGTTTTTTTTTCTTTCTTCTTTTTTTTGGATTAGAAAATTAATATAAAAATAATTTTTTTAAAATTTTAATCTCCATTTATTTTTATTTTTTAACATGCATTGCAAAACATAATTTTAGTGCATATATGATGTTGTTATTTTTCTATAATAAAAATAAAATAAATTCATTAGCAATTTTTTATTCAAAAATTAAAGTAAAATATTTTAATTAATTAAAAGTTAGTTAGATAAATAGTATTTTTTTCATAGCATGACAATCTGTCAGTTTATTATGCTTGTTATCAAATGCTGTCGTTATCATTAAAAACGCTGAATAACGCTCTACTCATCAGCTCATGTATTATAATTCAAGTATTCACGGTTATTTTTTAGTTTTTGTCTTCATAAGCTGAAAGAAAATCTTTGCATTTGCATTATACGCTTACAGATATGAATATGCAATATCTTTAAATTATTCCTTTTTTCTGGCTAAATTTATTGTCACACCCAAATTCTACTAAATATTATTCTTAATTATTGGTTTCTGTAATTATCTTGGTGAATATCGCGATTATTTTAATTATTTATCAGCTCGATACAAGTTATAAGTATGAAATTTAAACTCATTTTTATGGAAATGGATTTTTTTATATAACTTTTTTCATTTTTCACACACGAGAAATATATTTTATTCAGTATACAAACTTCAAATAGGAATCTATTTCATTTATAATGATATTTAAGAAACGGACAAGTATATGTACGTATTAATTCTGTTATAAAACATGCACGCTGTTATTGCTAAATTTTGAAGTTTTTAAGATTCAAAAGAAAGCCTAAAAACCAAAAAAGGCATATGATTTTGCACTTAAATTCATATAATATGCAACACTTTGAGATGTTGCAAATCTTTTGATACGGACAGAAGCCAATTAAGATATAGATTATATGATTGCATATACGAAACGATACGTCTTTGCTTGTTTTCTTCTCAATTGTTTAAAAAATATATCAAAAATTTAGCCTTTGTGTGTGCCTGTACAAATAGTTTGTATCTGCGTTGCTAATATTTCATTCTGCCATTTTTTTTCACATCATTGATGATCAAGATATTGTTATGAATCTGTAATGTTACTTCCCAACTCAGTTTGTTCCATCGTAGGAAAGATAGTTTTAAGATCAATTCTATTAAATTCCTATAGGACCAATAGGAGGCAAGCTATGCTTGATTGTTCGAGAACCTTCAATTCCATGCTCCGGAAACTATAAAAGGCCCGTTATAGAAGTCGGAGTCAGTCGTATAGAATAGTATAGTAAGACAATGCCGAATTAGTTCGTTTAATCCAGCGAAGCGCAAGCCTTGAATGGAGCTCAAGCAATTAGTGGATTGAGAATTGATACCGTGCGCCCAGTTTTGGAGACAAGTATCGTGTAGTCTATAGTAGAGAGACGGCAATTGGGTACAACAAAAGGGAGGACAGTGGAGAAAAGCAAACGTTTGAAGATACCTTAATGAATAGTTACGTAGATTCCTTCTTCCTGCTTAGTTGTATCTGACCGTTTTGTGTGCTGTAAATGTTTACTACCGATTACTACTTGTAGGCTGTTATTCGTTCCAAGTGTGTCGCTTGTGTACGTCTCTATTGTGTTTTGCCGTCTGTGTATTCTGATCTTCATGTTAATAAATATCGTTATTTGTTGTTGAGGCCTGTTGCCAGTGTCATCAAACACCCACTACAGCGAACCCGTTCGAATTTAAGCGGGGCTGATTTGTCCGTAACAATATGAAGTCTCTGCTATTTTTTTAACATTTTGAGTTGGTGTTTCAGTAAAAGGCATGCTTTTGATAAATCTTTTGAAATTCTTTGTACTTACCATTATAGTTTAACTACAGAATCAAGCAACATTGATTTTTTTTAAATCCTCCCATAAACATTGCGGATATTTTATGTAATAAAATTGTATGTATAAAGATATAGAAATAAAGAAATTCTCTGCAGAATGAACTGAAAGGTGTGAGGTACCTAAAGTAGGATGAGTTATATATCTATTAAAACTTGAATCTTAAACATATTAAAATCACATTACATAAATTTTTCAGCTGAATATTTAGCAAACAGTAACACCGGTAGACCAATTGGTTGAAAAATGCGGTTAGCATATAGAAATAAAAATAATCTTGAAACGTCTTTCACATATTTTATTTTATTTCAGACTGATGTTAATTAAAAACATAAGAATATTGAATCAAACATGATTTTAAAAAAAATTTTAAAGGTTTTTAAATGTATTCTGATACCTTTAATGGATTTTTAGATAATGGAAACGGAGAAACAAGCTTTGATTTTTTTCCCAACTTTCTTTAAAATAACTAATGAATGGATTATATTAATGAAAGAAAATGAAATGATTGAATCTCTTTTTTAAACTGTTATAAAAGAAGAATTGTCATTGGAATGTAGGATACTTGTTAAAATAATCCTCAATGCTCTTCTTCTCACAGAAACAAGATTTCTTTCCTATAAACGATCTGATGTTTTAATGTACTTAAATAGTATTCCGTTTCTTCATGAAAGTAATTGCATGATGATTCATACAGTTACTAATTCTTTTATGGCTTATTCTTTGGTGCTGAATTTTTATGATTTTAATTTTATTTTTAATTTTTCTGCTTCTCAAATCCCTTCAGAAAACGCAAGTTGTGTATAGGTAGAAAGGCATTAAGCTGAAATAATAAAAATGAAAAGATATTTTAATCTTTAATTAAATAAAATCAAAAATTCTTAATAATGGTTTCTTTAATAATAGCTGACGTTTTATTTGAATTATTGTAAAATTTCACCAGAAAGGTTTCAATCTTTAGCTCTATCGACAAAATTCAAAATATTCAAAGTAAATATTTATTTATTTTTTAATTCATTTACCTCTCTAAATTTCTTCATAAGTTGAAACATGTGCAAATGCAGAAAGATACCACAGGATATTAATTAAGTTGGAATAATAAATTGAAATGGAATTTTAATCCTAGAGCAATTTAAATAAAAAATATTAATAATGATTTCTTTAATAAAATCATGGATTTTATTATAATTACTTATAAATTTCTCAGAAAGGGTCTTAGCCTTTGACTTCATTATCAAAATTCAAAATTTATAAAATTCTAAAATCGAAATTTTTAAAAAATATTTTTATTTTTTAGTATGCTATGTGAAAGCAGTATGAAGAAATGCATCCTCAAAGTTTCGACGGATCTACCCTTTAATCCAAACAACGCCCATAAAAGCGTGTACCATAAATATATTGCGTTTCTACATTTTTCTTTATGAAGTATTCTAAGAGAAACTGTCATAACCGTCGAAAAATTCAAACTGAAGTGTTAACAAATCTCTATGTTCCAAATGTCCTCTCTCAATATGAAAAACACATTTTTTAAATTTATGTCTATCTCTCACTAACAGACACGTTAGTTTGTAGCGGATTGAATTGAGAGAGGATAGAACCTGGGACCTTGCGGTTCGCAGCCCAGTAACATGACCACGATACAAAAGTAATTGCTCGGGTAGCGCAGCTGTTAACTGGCTTATAAGCTTTCACTACAAGCTCAAAAATACTTTAAGCCAGTGGATGAAATTTTATAAGTGATATATGCACCAAATTTGTGGATTTTTAACAATTTTAAACAAATTCTTTTCATAGGAAGTCTATCCGCTTGACTTTCAGAAGAAAAGTGAAAGCGTTAACTGTAATACATGAATAGAGAGATGGGTGAAATTCGGTACTCAGATTTAACATTTATTTTAAGTGCTAAAGTGATTTAGATTCGCATCAAAATTTTAATCAAATCTTTGAAGATAATGGCCGCTTGTCAATATGCTCTTCGCATGCATGTAAATACGATAATTAATAAATACCATGAATTAAATAAATAAAATTTGATACATAATCTGGTTATTAAAATAGAAATTCTGAGTCAAATTTGTATTGCAATCGATTGGCAAAAGTTGCCTAAATTACATATCCGTTATTGAATTTGCTTTCACTATATTGCAGCAACCTTTCTCGTGCAGGCATTTGAATATAAAAATTTGAGCACTTGTGGCATTTACAGTCTTGAACATGATTTACAGTTTTTATATATGGGAAAGGGACTGCAAACCTTTGTTTAGCGAATATGTGAGAAATTTCAAAAAGTGCACTCATCCTGATTGTTTATTAAAAAATAAAACAAAAACTTCAGTTTTCAAATGTCATTAGTTGTATTTAAACATTTCGATTTCCTTAATGAAAGGATGAATTATTTTTATGTGAGAAATTTCAAAAAGTTCACTCATCCTGATTGTTTATTAAAAAATAAAACAAAAACATCAGTCTTCAAATGTCATTAGTTGTATTTAAACATTTCGATTTCCTTAATGAAGGGATGAATTATTTTTATGTGAGAAATTTCGAAAAGTTCACTCATCCTGATTGTTTATTAAAAAATAAAACAAAAACTTCAGTCTTCAAATGTCATTAGTTGTATTTAAACATTTCGATTTCCTTAATGAAGGGATGAATTATTTTTATGTGAGAAATTTCAAAAAGTGCACTCATCCTGATTGTTTATTAAAAAATAAAACAAAAACTTCAGTTTTCAAATGTCATTAGTTGTATTTAAACATTTCGATTTCCTTAATGAAGGGATGAATTATTTTTATGTGAGAAATTTCGAAAAGTTCACTCATCCTGATTGTTTATTAAAAAAATAAAACAAAAACTTCAGTTTTCAAATGTCATTAGTTGTATTTAAAAATTTCGATTTCCTTAATGAAGGGATGAATTATATTTTTATGTGAGAAATTTCAAAAAGTTCACTCATCCTGATTGTTTATCTATACTTATAATAAAGCTCAATGTGTGTGTGTGTGTGTGTGTGTGTGTGTGTGTGTGTTGGCGCTCTACAGGCCAGGTCATTTGACATACAGCTACCAAATTTGGTACATGTATACCTTAGAGGTCGGGAATGTGCACCTGGGGTCCCTTTTTTTGAAATTTTAATTAGAATTTTAATTATTAATTAAAAATTAACTTTCCCGCCAAAAAAATCTTCCATTTTCCCCACCGCCAACTTTTCCGCCAAAATAATCTTCCATTTTAACCAACGCCAAATGATTTAGGCTTTAGTTCTTTTTTTCTCCCAACAGTAATGAGGCTAGGGTTAAGATTTTTCGACGGATTATTTCAAACGATTCTGTTTATTTTCTTAATGTTTAATGCATTTAAAATTAAACGTTGTTAATTAATCCATGTTTTAGATTCATTCTGAAGTACTTTTGAATTAAAATAACACAGAATAAAGGAAATTAAAAATGTATAATCTGCATAGCGTCACCCCAACTGGCGTAGAAAAATTCACGCATTTGCGTTATCGTAAAAGGCGAAGAAAATTCACGCATGCGCACTGTGTTCTGACTGTTGGCATGGCAACCATTATCAACGGACGATTTAAATTACTTTTAAGTTAGTTGTATGCTTTTGTAAGTAAATTGTATTTATGTTAGTTATATATTTTTTGTATATGCTTATAGTTTTAAGTACATCGTTTTTTAAGTAGTTTTTTTTAACCTGTTTTCAATGATTTAAATTATTTTTAGGCTAATTGCATGTTTTTGTAATTTAATTGTATTTATGTTAGTTATATATTTTTTGATATATGCTTATAGTTTTAAGTACATCGTTTTTTAAGTAGTTTTTTTAAACCTGTTTTCGACCGATTATTTTAAACGATTCATTTTATTTTCTTAGTGTTTGATGCATTTAAAATGAAACATTGTTAATGAAGCGATCTGTTCATGATGAATCTGAGAAAATTTTGTTGACAAATTCTTGAGATATTACATAAATTAAGAAAGAGATTCTTTAGTGCCCATAAAGTTTAAACGCTCAGTGACTCTATTATCAGTAATCATATTATTAAAAAAAATGCTTTATTTCAGTATAAAAATATTATTATATTAATTGCAGATTCATCATTTACACTTTAATTTAAAGCATAAATTCTACGGGAGCTAACAGAAAATTTGAGAGATACATATCACGTTATGACTGAAGGCCTTTATAATATTATGAGTGAATTATATGACTATCAAAATGTGAAGTTTTAAAATATTTTGCTGAAGAATCTATTAAAGTTGGAATTGCATAAAATATTAAATTATTAAAATTTTAGCGAACATTAAGATCGGCGAACCGGCTGGTCGCCAAAGGCGGCTAGTTAAAAACTAAAACAAAAACTTCAGTCTTCAAATGTCATTAGTTGTATTTAAAAATTTCGATTTCCTTAATGAAGGGATGAATTATTTTTATGTGAGAAATTTCAAAAAG
Source organism: Argiope bruennichi (assembly GCF_947563725.1). Classification (NCBI taxonomy): domain Eukaryota; kingdom Metazoa; phylum Arthropoda; class Arachnida; order Araneae; family Araneidae; genus Argiope; species Argiope bruennichi. Next base: position 28,794,705 of record NC_079158.1, on the reverse strand, counting down.
TTCACTCATCCTGATTGTTTATTAAAAAATAAAACAAAAACTTCAGTCTTCAAATGTCATTAGTTGTATTTAAACATTTCGATTTCCTTAATGAAGGGATGAATTATTTTTATGTGAGAAATTTCGAAAAGTTCACTCATCCTGATTGTTTATTAAAAAATAAAACAAAAACTTCAGTCTTCAAATGTCATTAGTTGTATTTAAACATTTCGATTTCCTTAATAAAGGGATGAATTATTTTTATGTGAGAAATTTCAAAAAGTGCACTCATCCTGATTGTTTATTAAAAAATAAAACAAAAACTTCAGTTTTCAAATGTCATTAGTTGTATTTAAACATTTCGATTTCCTTAATGAAGGGATGAATTATTTTTATGTGAGAAATTTCGAAAAGTTCACTCATCCTGATTGTTTATTAAAAAAATAAAACAAAAACTTCAGTTTTCAAATGTCATTAGTTGTATTTAAAAATTTCGATTTCCTTAATGAAGGGATGAATTATATTTTTATGTGAGAAATTTCAAAAAGTTCACTCATCCTGATTGTTTATTAAAAAATAAAACAAAAACTTCAGTCTTCAAATGTCATTAGTTGTATTTAAAAATTTCGATTTCCTTAATGAAGGGATGAATTATTTTTATGTGAGAAATTTCAAAAAGTGCACTCATCCTGATTGTTTATTAAAAAATAAAACAAAAACTTCAGTTTTCAAATGTCATTAATTGTATTTAAACATTTCGATTTCCTTAATGAAGGGATGAATTATTTTTATGTGAGAAATTTCGAAAAGTTCACTCATCCTGATTGTTTATTAAAAAAATAAAACAAAAACTTCAGTTTTCAAATGTCATTAGTTGTATTTAAAAATTTCGATTTCCTTAATGAAGGGATGAATTATATTTTTATGTGAGAAATTTCAAAAAGTTCACTCATCCTGATTGTTTATTAAAAAATAAAACAAAAACTTCAGTCTTCAAATGTCATTAGTTGTATTTAAAAATTTCGATTTCCTTAATGAAGGGATGAATTATTTTTATGTGAGAAATTTCAAAAAGTTCACTCATCCTGATTGTTTATTAAAAAATAAAACAAAAACTTCAGTCTTCAAATGTCATTAGTTGTATTTAAAAATTTCGATTTCCTTAATGAAGGGATGAATTATTTTAGCAAAATAAATTCGATATACAAGAATACATAAATATGCTTCTTTCAAAGTTTATATGTATTCATATAGATAAAAGGGTTTCCAAAGAAAAACTCTTACATAATAAAAATCATTCTGGAGTTTGTTTAAACATTTATTATTATATACAAAAATAAAATTAATCCATTCTGTAATCTGTTCAAATATTTACTTTTAAGTACAAAATATAAAATTTTTAGTTTAGAAACCTATTTTTTCTGCGTAAAATCCTAACAAAATTTGGACATTCGTTTCCTCTTGCCTGTCATCGGCAATTACCAGTTTTTAAAATCCTGCCACAACAAATTCACTTTAATTTTTTTCATCAAATGAAATGTTACTTTTTTATCACATTTGTTTCATCTAAACACTGAAAATAAAGAAACGTTCTTTTCAACAATTGTTTAGAAATTGGTGAAACACGATTCAATTATCAACGAAGCAGAGCAGTTTCATTTGATTTTAAAGACTTTTCTTTTCTCTCGAAGATCCAGAATAAAACGTTTTGTTTTCCTTTTAAAAAATAACAAAGCCTTTATTTGATCAGTGCTTTCAACCAGTACCTAGACGTTCAACAAACAATAAACAGAATATAATATTTTCTTATCTAGATTATAAAATGTTTTTTTCTTCTGTATATCACTTTATAATCGAATTGCACAATCACCAAATGAGTATTTTAAAAATTCTAAATAAAATGTGACAGTTAGTTTCATGAAAACAATAGATCAAAGATATCAAAATAAATATTTCGACAAAAATAAACTTGTATAATATTGATTCTTTTTTCATAAAATGAGGAAATTTGTTTAAAAAATGTATCCCTATTCTTAAATATAAATAAAATAAATTCAATTAAAAATTCCTTATAAAAGAATTAGAAGATTTTTCATCCCTATCCACTGATTTTGGAAATTGATTAATGCTAAATTTTTCTATCGCATGTGCATTCTCTGTTAATGAAACAGGAATACACATACATTTTGCATTCTATAGGACAGACCATCTAATATAAAGCTATCAAATCCGGTTCACATATATTTTTGATTATGGTAATGTACACTTCGGAGGAAGGTTTTTAAAATTCTGATTAATTAAAAATTAAACGAAATTTTGAAATTCTTTTACTTAACTTCCGAAGATATAACAGCACATAAAAATTATTTTTACTCCATTTTTAAATTTAATAAATTTTCTTCTCAGTGATACCAATTTGATTGTCATGCAAATTTTGCTTAAATTTCGGCAATTTGAAATTTTATATAATTTTCAAAAACAGATTCATTGTTGATCTGAAATTCTATCCAATTTCATTCAACAATGAACTCATCAAATACTTAATCACAAGAGTTTTTTCCCATTCTATAAATCAATGGGATGGACATTCTGTTTCATACCTGTGTGGTGAACGAATGTTAGAAGATAGTTAAGTAGAACATTTACGATTTTTAATAACACCATGATTTCACGGGATTTAACTCCATTAAAAATGCTTATGTATGATTTTTTCCTTTTCTCTCTTCTACAGATGACGTATTTATAAAATTAGTATGAAGTTAAGGCAACGAAGAAAATGTGATTTAAATTTTCTTAACAAAATGCATGAAGCTCAAACTCATGTGTTATGTTAAGAAACAGAGTAAGGTTATTAAAATAATAAATTTTGTCATAATGTTTCTTAAAAATGTATTTATTCAGATTAAATATTACCATTTTAAGGAACTGCAACATTTGACATAATCTTATTATACATATCGGTTCAGCGGTAACTATACATACCGGTACATCGATGAGAAAATGATGGCACAAAAGAATTTTAAAGATCAGAACAAAAATATTTTTATCGTCTTTTTTGTTCTTTTGCAAAATTGTCTTTTCAAAATTATTGCACTTTTTCTTGTTAGAAATCAGATTTAACATACTTCCGTTGCAGTTACAGTTTGAATTCATTTGTTCGGCTGCTATTGAACCGTGAATCATAAAAATGTAATAAAGTTCATTTCTGAAGAATTAATTCCGTTTCATTTGATCCTCTGTAGTTTGATCGCGAGTACTTTTTTATTTTGGATATTGGTTTTCAGTTTAATTACCTATCATAAAGCATTAAACATAATGCTTAACATGAAAATATACATATAAAACTAAATGGAAAGCAATTTATCGCGGAGCAACAGGTTTACTTAAATCCCCATCCATCTCTTTTTACGATCTAATATTTTCCTTATTAATTTGAATAAAGGACAGAAGAAACCTCATTTCACGAAAATAAGAGAGATCTTTTAATAGCGATATTCCTGAAGAGTGAATATTTCCTCTGCTCTCAGAGATTGGAGAGGAAATGCATAGAGAAAAATCATTAAATCAAATAATAAAAGGAGCAGCATTGATATCCTTAGTGTCTTGGCTAAAGAGAAAATAAGGGAAATATTTTTCAAATTATAGGGTATCTCGTATTTTAAAAACGAAATTGCAGATTAGGACACGACTTTCTGACAACTTAATTAGCGGAACGCGGTGTTTTGGTGATTATAATTAGTGACAAGAATCTTATCTTGTATATTAGATTTTTTTTTTTAGCTAAAAATGTACGTATTTTTATATCGACATAAAGGGGATATTTACGATGTTTGGTTCGGAATTTGTTCTTCCTAATTGTCTTTAGAGTAAAGGCAATTTCTTTTAGGAAATTAAAGCTTAATTTAATTAATTTTAATTAGCTTTATTGATAGTATTTCCGAAAATACTGCCTTAAATATGATTTTGGTTGAATATTTTAAAAATTATTTATATAATTGAATTAAAATTGTAAAATATTTACAAAGGGAAATATAGAAATCATCCAAGAAAATATATAAAATGGTATTGCAAATCCCAAAATTAATAATTTTTGTATAAAAAATTTTGCGAAAGTTTCATTTTTGCATGTACAAGTTTTAACAAAATTTTGATGAAAAGGGTTTATATTTTGTAAAACTAGCAGTCTTTAATTATGTACATATCACCTTAACCGCTGGGGCAAATTGAAAAACATTCATCAAAATGTTAGATATGTTTTAGTAAACTGGGAATGCGAGAAAAATCAATGACAAATCGCATAAACATCTGAAATTTTCAATGGACATTAAAATTGAAAGAAAACGAAGTTTTATTTCAATGGCTTCGATAATTCTTTCATTCTCAAATTAATGTAATATTGATACATTATGACAAGATGCATTCATACATTAAATGCATTCCTCTTATCCATATATGTTAGTTATAATTCATTCCAGAATACGTATAAAATATTCTTAGCAAAGACAATTCTGATTGATAAAAGATGTTTGTCGACACATGAAAACTTTTTTATTCAACCCTTTATTTACCGTATTATTTTGTCATCAGGTTTTTAAAATTATTATCAGTTAACATAATTTAATTAATTATATTAGTAACAAAAGATTTTCAGTGCTTTTTTAATTGACTTCTACTGCTTTCTATTGGAAATACGTTCTTCGTGTTCTTTCAAATACAGTTAGAAAAAATAGTCATATGGTGAAGATATCAGTCGGATTTAAACGGTACTTTAATGTAACTTCGGTAAATAAATGGTTAATCTTTATTCTAACAGTAATAAGTCTTTCGTAATTAGTTAGTAATGAAATTAAATATTATCTGACACATGCTAGGATCATCAGACAATGTATGTATAGAAACAGTCTACTGGTACATGAAATTACTATAAATACCATAGCCCATTAATAGCAAAATGTTTAACATCTGTACTCAAAAAAATCTATTGGCAATTGAACAGAATATATTTAAGTCGAGATTTCGATCAACTTTATGAAAAGAATCTCACCTGCTCTATTAAAATTTTATTATATATTCTAAGGTGTAAACAAATTTCAATACTCTTTTAAGTTGGAAATGCCCTGTAAGTTTGTATTTGCATACTATTTTCAAACAGCTGTCAGTTCCGTGTAAAATTGGAGGAATTTATAAAATATATATTAATTTAAAAGAAGATATTAAATATTTTGACTAAACATTTAACCACAAAAAATTACAGTGTTGTTTTTGTTGTTTTTTAAGCCCATTTAAACTCTTCTCAATCCTAGTAGAAGATGTTGATATTTTTTTAAATGGCTACCATTTTAATAAAAACATTTATACCTTAGAACGACGCAAAATAAATAAAATGTATTGTCCCAACAGCATATGTCGAAATATCTTCTATAGGGACACCAATTTCTCTAAAAATAATGAGAAACTCATATATTTTTTGCACAATATTTATATCAAATTATCATAAAGATTAACGAAGCTATCCTTTCGAAAGACAAGTCATGAATGTTCTATCATAATAATGCGCTGGCTCATAAAACCCTCCTGATGTTTAAGTGTCTGTTAAAATGTCACATTTCAATATTCATTACAATACTTTATTCTCTCTTAGTTTAGTAATTTAGGTTACTTTTTTCTCATCATTTCACTCACCCTATACTTTTTCTTCTTTGAATGGAGAATTTGAACAATTTTCTAATTCCTCAAAAGTTCAACTACCAATACCTAAGCACTGGAAAATGTGACAAAAGAGAAATTTATCTTATACAATATGTAAAAATGTAAATTGCAATTCATATTTTTGTATAATTGATGACAATCCATATTTTGTATGAATGACATTTAAAATATTGATTTTTGACATTCAAACATTGAAAAAAATCTAGCTTCTGCATTTTATGTTGCTTCTTTACAGATTGACTAAAGATGAGCTCGCATTATATTCTAAAACCGCTTTTGATAAAAGTTTGAGAAAAGTCGCTTGCTAAGATAAAGTCTCTCCAATTGTCGTTTTGTCGATATTTCTGCAGATTTTGTTTAAATAAAAGAAAATGTGAAAATCCGTTTCCTTTTTTCAGAAAATAATTTTAAAATTTGTATTGCTAAAATATTATAACCATGTATTTTTTTCACTTTGGCAAGGGATCGTGTTTGATAAAGAAAGGTAACTTTTTTTATTGAATGCACATAAAATGATTCAAAAACTTTATGCTTGGAAAAAATAACCTTTAATTGAAATCATTTTATGATTCTTCAAAAAAGATTTGGTTTTCAATAAAAAAATTGTTGTCTTTGTAAGAATTTTTTTTTTAATTCGCTTGGGAAATCTTGAATAGTTTTTACTGCCCATAAAGTATCCTTTCTTTGTAAATATTTTCCCCTGGCAATCTTATTAACTTATTAAAAAAATAATTAATTGAGCTTTAATTAAACAATATAAAATGTTCCAATATCTTGATTTTTTTTTCTTTGAAATATACGATGCACCAAGTTATTCTTTGAAGTTCTTGAAAAAAAAAGTACTATTCTCATGTCTGTTTTTTCATGAGATACAGAAGTTATCAGTTTCATAAGTAAACACTTCTTGGAAGGCCATTTCTTTCTGTACAGTTTCTTTTTATAAAAACATAAACGATATCTTAAATAGTCAGATACTTTAATGGATTTAACTAACAAATGTTTTCTCAATTAAAAATTTTAATTAATTTCAAATTTCATGTTCATTTTGGCGATTAGAAGCATTTTCAAGTATATTTAATTTATATTGAATTCATAGAAGCTTCGTTTATTTTTGTTTTTCTATATTTTTTTATCTACTTTAGAATCTATCAACTATGTGAATGGGGAAAAGAAAGGAAACGCCTCATCACTTGTTATTTATAAAATCAAAAAAAATAAAGAAATTAATTTGAGATTTTTGCCTTAAAGTCAATTAAATCATTAAAATTAACAATGCTTTGTCATTATTATTTAATACCTCTTTTAAGAATCCCGTTTTTTTTTTTAAAATACATATATTAATTGCAGATTTTTGTTTAATTAGTCGAATTGAAAATATATGCGTAGTTAAAACCAGTTTCAAAATGGAAAAGCGGTTAAAATTTTCAAAAGCATTCTTTATGGAGAAGCTTTTCTGAAATTCTTAAATAATTAACAGCTATTCTTAGAATTCTTTCCGATATTTTCAGATTTATAGACATAGATACAAATAAAATTTTAATTAAGTACATATAAGCGGAATTCTAACCATACAATGGATGAAATTTTGAAATTTGAACCAATGAATTTTTATATACATGTTCAAAGATAAATAAAATCGAGTACTTCACAAAGTTAAAAGGTATAATACTGAACTTATAGACAGTATAAGATACGTTTGAATGAAATTATTCATTAACATGGCTCATTGCAAAAATCTCCCACATCCAGTTTTTCAGCTAACTTATCAATTTACAACATGGAATTTCGCTTAAAACGCAGGTCATCTCGAACTACAAAACAATACTAAAATACAAAATACAAAAAAATACAATACAAAACAATTGTTTTTTAGTAGAAAGAATGATAACATTGAGTTTTGCAAAAGAAAATTTATATGTTTAGAGAAAAAAGTAATGCTTCTAAAGACCAATTTATTCCTTTAACCCTTTGACTACTAACATCAAATAGGCCCCACAGACAAGGGTTAAATCAACCTTTGTTAGTAAACTAATCAACAAAAAATCCGACAAAACTGGGAAAGAAAGGAATGGTATATGGAATGGTAATGTAGACCTTGTTATTCAACTTGATCAATTGAGGAATGGGGGGGGGAGGATTATTTGTAATTATTATGTAGTAAGTGATAGAATTTTCAGATATTCTATTCATTTTGATATTCATTTCTTACTATCATTGAATTCACCTTTTTTTTAAATATTTGATAAGAATATAGATATGTATAACACGGAAAACACCTCCTACTAAAATTCTCTTACTAAGACCAACAATTCATATATTTTTCCTACTCATTAGAATTTAATCGTATCGTAAAGATAAATTATTGTAATCGTTTAAAAATCGATTTTAAATGGCAACTATTCGGATCTCCTTGAGACCGAAAATAAAAATTTTGGAATTATTTCTTTCCTTGGGTCTGTGAACAGAACTGATGAAAAATGCAACGACTTGCAGGCATGAAATTTGGTTTGTCACTTTGCCTGGTTTGGAGGAACTCCGCTGCATGGAGGTCAGTTCGTCCGTTTAATGCATCTTCATGTGAACAACTCAAAGTGCAAAGATCTAGATGGGTGAAATTTAACATACAAATTTATCAATAGAACTGCTACTTTTTTTTCTCTAATTCTGGACTCGAACTATCAAAGAGTTCATTTTCTGTTGGGCTAGTATTTACAAGTTCATGAAATCTATAATTCAAAGATGCTACGATTTCAACAAATTAAATTTTTTATTTGGTCCCAACAACAATATCTTTGAGGCCGCTATGCCCTGGTGGTAAGGTCTCAGCTTCGGAACTGGGGGTTTCAGGTTCTAGACCCAATTCCAACTAAGAACCGTCATGTAAGTGGATCTGGTGCACATTAAATCTGCCGTGGCAAATTGTCCTCCCATTGGTGTGGTGTGGAATTTTGGAGAAGGAGTGAGAGCTCCGGTGCCAGCCTCGTCCTCTGACCACGAGGTCCATCACAAAATAACCCTAGTGTTTCTTTTAAACGGGACATTAATATAATTAAACTAAACAACATCGTTGATGAAATTTTTGGATTTAATATATTGAGAAAAGAATGTCAAAAATTTAAATTAAGTTTTCTTCACTACTCTATGAAGCACAAACGTCTACATTGTGTGAATACATGAGAAAATCAAGGGGAAAACACTTTACTGGTTTAATTTTGCTTTATTTTATTTTGTGAGAACGGAGCGGCGAAATGCTGACAGAATGAAAGTGAACTAATAATCAAATTAAACAACGTGGTTACTTAAAGTTTCCTTTAAATCTTAATCACTAAACTTTTTACGGTGAAATAAAATTTTAATTAAGAAAATACCATGAATGTACGCACTGAATAAATTTAAAATCTTCTTTTAATTCATCTAAATAAAAATACATGACGGCGAGCTTCTGTGATGATAATATTAATTCAAAAAAATCTTTTAATTTTATCAGATAGTAAAGATGGAGTGTAATTTATGGTTTGTTTGGGCAAATAAATATCAGAGCCCATTGAAAAGCTTTGCAAAAAACAATGTTCGTGACTTTAATTAAAAGAACGTTTAATAGAGTTCCTTATAAAGCTTCCTCGGTCGATTTATCCTCATTCAACCCCAGCATTCATGAGATTCTTGGTGCAAAAGAAATCGCTCATTTAACCTCTAATTTATATGGAAATGAAATTAAGGCCATCAATAAAGCCGGAAAGAAACAACAGTCCCTTGCTTGATGCGGTGATTAATTGCTCCGAAAGCAATTTTTAATTAGTTTGTTTAGGAAGAGACATATGTCGAAGTGTAGCTGAACACGCATTGTTTTGGTCGGTAACATACAATGCAAGCAAATTACACCACTTCGAGTTGCAAAAAGATTTATGGAAAAAAAAAATACTTTCATGTTGGATACTTGTACGCAAATTTTCCTGGAGTTGAGGAAAAATTACTTTTCCTCCTAATTTATCAAATTTTTACTTCAAAGTATTTCAGTGTTATTTTTATATTTTACCGACGGATTAAGGAATAGCACTTGTATATTCTAATAAAAATAATGAAATATTTTCCTGAGATTCAAACATTCTGAGCTCTAACATTTACAAAAGAATCCACGATTACGCCTCAACCGATTTCTAGCATTTTATCTACAACTTTTGGAACAGAAGCTTTAAACTCATTCTAATGATCAAACTTCATCCTTTGTCCATTATTTCCAAAAATGCTAAACAGATATTATTGAAATTTCGTATATAATATATAAACAAATATTATATGATGATGATGTCGTGTCCGCGTTACCACGGAAAGGAGTTGCAGTAGCTTCTGAGGTTAAGGACCCCTGCGCTCCCGAGGGCAGAAGTCTGACTTCTAGCTCATGAAACTCACACACATTCGCTTGCACAACCCCTTTTTACAGAGGGGCACATTCACACACCTCACAGATAGAACATAGATGGAGAACAATCATGCCCGAACCGGGACTCGAACCCCGGATGCCCAGACCATGGGGAAAACACGCTACCCCTATGCCAGGACACCGGCAACAAATATTATATAACAGTTAAGATATATCTATATGATAGTGTTGCCGAATCATCAGCGAAGAGAAATATAAAAAGGTAAAATATGCAAAAAAATAGCTTAATACGAGGATATGGCTTTCTACTTTAATGATATATCTTTCAAAAGTGGAATTCAGTCCGGAAATTGATTATAAGCTCATATTGTAATTACTCCACTTTCCCAACAACGTTAATATTAGATGCTGGATGTTGCAAGAAAAATGATATCGAGTTTCAATTGCAATTTAAGGGCATTCCAGACAACCTCTATGGAATTAAGGTTAGAATATTTAAATGGATAGTCCATATGTCGAATATCCTCACTTTTTAGAAATATATACAGGCCAGATGAGTCCAAGGTGGGCAAGTTTTGTCATTTATATTAATAAAATCAGATCAAATTAACCACAGAAAAAGCCAGCATATAACTTCAAGATCCCGATATTTGATTTAAGTCACCAAACTCTTGTAAAAGAGATGAAGATCTGAAGAGGAGGGAGTTGTCTAGCATATTATATGCTCAAATTATCCAACAAAATAATATCTTTCTTGGATAGGTAACAATTTGTTAGTTTCCTCTAAACGAGCCCTCGTCTAGGATCAGTGATCATGCTGAATCTGGATTCACCAGTGAATAGAACAAATTCTAGCAATCCCGGATCCAGGGATGATGTTCTGTGCACTTTGATAAATAGATTCTTCTATGTGCAAAAATGAGAGAATATCTTTATTATTCTTCTAAACGAGAGAATAATTTTGTTCTTCTATAAAGATGAGAACTTGATACTCTCTATTTGCCTTTTCGGGGGTGAAGTGGAACTTTGTTTTCATCCTTATGGATGACATCGTTCCTCCACATGGTCGATGAATTTCTAAAAAGTCGAGAGTTTTAATGTATAAATTAATCAACCAGATCTCCGAATCTTTGTTATGTATGAAACCATCTTGAGAAGGCGCAATTCGCCTTCCTTCCCCAAAAACCACCCAGATATTGAAAGACATTGCATTGTCCGGAACTAGCCCGCAGGGAGGGGTAGGGTAATCGGCCATGTTACAACCCTTCCCATGGGAAGCACGCTCCGAGATCGAAAGGGGGTAGTCGATACCACACAGTTTCTGTACCCAAATGAGCGGCGAGAACCAACCACCATGCCGGAAGTCATTTCTGAGGTACCCCCGGTGGAATATCAGAGAAAGGTTTGAAATCTCTCTCTCTCTCACACACACGCACTTTTTTTTTTTTTTTTTTTTTTTTTTGCAAAAATGAGTAGAGAGTCGAAATAGTAGTTTTTAATATATTAAATTGCCTAAATTTAGCTAAGATATTCGTCATTTCCTAACCTTAATTACCGTTATTTAATTAACTAAGAGCAAGTAGGCAGAATTAATCACTAGCATAACAGGATTAATGCAACAGGAACTTAAAGTAATAACCCCTTTGCACAGTATGTGAAATTTATGCAAATTCGGATGTCAGCTGCAGCTAGCTGTAACAATTTTTGGGAAAATATTAATTAAATGCATTTGCAATTTAATAATGGCATCTTCAGCTTGACCTGAAAGTTTGGTGTGCGTTCGACGAAATATATTAATCATTTTTGCATTTCTATCTAATTTTTAGAACAACATTACTTTCTCATTTTGGAATTCCAGAATTTGGTTCATTAATAAGCTATTGTCACATACTCGGCATTTCTATATCTGTAATTTACGGTTTAGACTGAATTTCTCCCTGATTCCCTAGTCATAAAATTTATTAAAAATTCGATATAATTTTATTTAAGATGGTGATTTTGGCTAAATCTCAATTTAATTTTTTTTATTCGTTTTATAACTGTCTAAGTGAACTACTACTACTTTCGAATCAATTCATTTCGAAATGGTTCAAAATAGGTTAATTCAAAACAAATTTATTGAGAAAGAAAACTGATAATGTTATTTTTAGTGTTTAAATAAATTATAAAATATTATTTAATATTTTTTAAAAATATTTATTATTTATGACACAAAACGCATTTCAATAATATTAATATTTATAACACAATGAAATTCTAAAGTTTTCCAGAACAAAAAATCGAACTTATGGCATAAAGACCATAAAAGAAAGTCTATGCTTTCTTTCTAAGTAGAAGGAAAATAGAAAATTTGAATCACTATTTCATTTGATGTCCAAGGTGTCTTATCGTGGATGGTGTTTAATAGGTGTAATTTCCCTTAATCCATTGTTTTCAAAATAACGAACGACAGAATTTTAATCTTAATCAATCTTAAGATTGGAAAATTCTTAGGAAGATGCACCAAAAGATACAAACAGATTACCAAATTAGAAGCAGATAGTCTATTTAATTACATAATAAATAAGATTATCACACCTTAAAAGATTCGGGTTTACAAAATGTCTCAAAGTTAAAATCAACGGTAATCTAGTCTCGACAGTTGATGGAATTTGATAATAAATACATAACATAGATTTAGAAATAATTCCCTTGGATCTGGCAATAAAGAAGGAAGACGATATTCTTAATGATCGTGTATTCTGATTCTTAAACAAAATGGCGACATAAACAAAGGCTTGCATTTCGGGTAAAAGATGGTGTTTTCTTCAGAATTTCTTCTTACATCAATCGGCTTTAAAAAGCTTCTTATAAAAGACTTCCGCTGGATGCACCAGGATTATCACAGGTAAGACAATTTTTCTTTCATTTTCTGTTTTATAAATATTATCAAAGCTGATTGAAAATTTATCTATTATATATATTTGTTAATTATTATTTGATTCGGTTTTCTATAAAATATGGATCGGCGCTTTTATTTGTTTACATAGAACGGGAATCACGTTACAGATTTTCAAAATTCGCAGACTTTTTAATTTAAATTTATTCAAGCTCCATGACACCCTGAACTTCAAACTATTACATAAATAATCCAATAGTAATAATTTAAAGAACACAGCATCTATTTTTATTTTTGCTGCAATTAAGGCAAACATTTTAAGAGCTCTAATAAATCACAACGAAATTAAAGCGTTAGAAAGAAGTGGTGCACTTTATTTGGTAGAGAATAAATTGGCTGACATTTTAGACGTCCAGTTTACCAGTTTAAATCAAGCGAAAGTGATATACTATTAATCCTCAGAATTAAGGGAAGTAGAAGTTATTTGTACTAACACTGAGCATATAAGTACCAAATAGCATCAGATATCTATATTTAGTCCTTTCTTTTTTTTTACTTCTGCACATTTCTAGTTGCCAAAAAAATATCGGAACAAAACAATTAACATAATAATGACGTTTAATCTCGTAGTTCTACAGACAACTTGTATTATCTTCTATTTTGATAAAGTTTTTAAGTGCTTTCTATGTTGATAAACTTGACTTGGAAGATTAACCCACGTGTTTTTGTTGCATTTCAAATGCCATTTAGAATCGATAACCACAAAAGTTTTATTTTGTGTTTAGAGTTCTATTATAAGAGTTCCTATGGATTGGTCCTTTGTTATTTTAACACGTATTTATTAATTCGCTTTCAAAGTCTGTTGAAAAAGAAGTTTTATAGTAATAATTAGTTAACATTCATGATTATAAGGTAAGATATAAGACACAATCATTATTTATTATACCAAATAAATTAAATCACAAACATATTTGAGCATTTGATACTACAGAAAAACAAATAGGGCAATGGCAAATCTTAAACTGAAGATTTTGAAAATCATACCATTAACCATTCATTATTGAAGTATAAAGATAAAATACTCAGTTCATGATATAATTTCTCACAAGCTATTATTTTTGACCGACTTATGTAATCTTTATTGATAACTACTTATTATTTAATATATAATATTTCATTTAACAAATAATAACCAAATCTATAATAAAAAGAGACAGTTTAAACAGCTTTAAAAATTTCTTTTTGTTGTACAATATTTTTAAAAAATCAAATTATTTGCTTTTTTAAATTTCTATAACAGTGAGATGAGAGAAACATCAAGAAAGTACTTAAAAGATAAAAATACCAATATTTTAATTTACATTAAGATAAAATACGTTGGTATGCAATTACGATTTCCTTCTTTCAAAAAGTCAAGGTAAGATGTATTTATTCTTCAACTAAATTCTAAAAAGCGTATATATAATTATTTTATTTTGAAAAAAAATATTTTTTTTTTTTTTTTTGCATGCATCAGTTTTCCAAAAAAGGACTTTTTCAAAAATATAAAAAAAAATCAATCAGCTATCAGTTTAAATATATCTAACAAAATAGCTAAACATAAACTTTTATTTCTAAAATCTAGTTTTTTCACAAAAAATTATTTTGAAATCGGAGCTTTTATTTTTCCTGAAATGACATCTGCAGCTCCAGTTTTTAAAACCCTGATAAAACAAAATCCTTTTATTGTCTTTAATGTAACTGAATTGTTATTTTTGTGTTCATTAAGTTTACTTTATCTAAACGCTGAAGATAGGAAATGTTCTTTTCAACAATTGTTTACAAATGGATGGAACACACGGCTCAAGAACTAACGAAGCGGTTCACTTTTATTTGATTTTAAAGACTTTCTTTCGACGAACAAGATCTTCTATTTCCTGATAGTTCTGTTTTTATTTTATCTTTCTTAAAATAAAGCGCCATGTATTTTTGATCATTATTGACAAAACAGTTGCGATTAAGTGCTAAGATGTTGTTGCGATTAAGCAATGTATGAAATAAAATGTTTTTTCTTTAAATTTGGTTTCTTATTTCAGTGACATAATTAGTAAATTTTAAAAAGGATTTGTTACTTCTTTTAGAAGAAATGTAGGCTTAAAGCATCAAATAATAATTTTTATATACAAAATATTTAAAATCAATATTTATATCGGTATTATTGGTATATCAATATTTATATCGGTATTATTGGTATATCAATATTTATATCGGTATTATTGGTATATCAATATTTATATCGGTATTATTGGTATATCAATATTTATATCAGTATTATTGGTATATCAATATTTTTATTGGTATTATCGATACATCAATATTTTTTATCGGCACTATTAATCGGTAAATGTATTTTACAAAAATGAAATGTAATAAAAAATTAACTCCAAAATAGCCAGGAGACCAATGATTTTCATTAAAAAGAGATATTTTAATAAAACCAATTTAAGCAAAATCTGCAGTTTGTCGCTGAAAAATACAATTTATTATTCTTAAATGCATTTCCGGGACACAATCAGTATATTTTAAACAAGATTTGACACTTCTTTTAGAATAAAAGTAGGCTTAAGGCAACAAATAATTATTTTTAAATACAAACATATTTAATATCAACGTTTTTATAGATATTTTTTATATTTGTATTTTTATCAGCATTATTAATCGATATATATTTTACAAAAATGAAATGCAATAAGAAATTCATTCCACATTAGACAGAAGACCTAATATTTTCATTAAAAAGATATAATTTAATAAAAATAATTTAAACAAAATCTGCATTTTGTCGCAGAAAATTGCTGTTTGTCATTCCTAAATTTTAGAGACGATAGAGAAAAGAACGAACGAACTTTCAGAAGAAATGTAGGCTTAAGGTATCAAATAATTATTTTTAAATACAAATATATTTACCTATTATTTTCATCAAATAAGATATTTTTTAAAAACTAATTTAAACAAAATCCGCATTCTTTAGTAGAAAATTGCAGTTCATCATTCCTAAATTTTAAATGCTAAAATCCAAAGTTAGACAATCATATCGTAGTCATATCGCTAAAGGTGATCAAATCAAATCAAAGGAAATGGTTGACTCAATTAATGTACTCTTGTTATTTTAAAGTGTCATCTCTCTAGTCAACAGAAAAAGTTCGTATTTAAATATAGGTGCAGTATATGTTGCAATTGATGATATATTATCATTCTTGATTTTTCTCATTACAAAAATGTTTTAAAAATTTTGTAAAGTTTTTTTTTTGACCCGGTTTTTTTTAAGTGTATAACCGATGATATTTATATATGTATGAGTATATTCAATGTCGGAAAATCTGCTTGCACAGTAGAGAAAATCTATATTTAGAAATCAATTCTTTAATCTAACACATATCTATAACTCGGCTCGTAGTTTTGATAAATTGTATATGTTAATTCATTCGACATTCGCTTCAATACCGTTCAAATTTTTCAGAATTATTGAAATTAATTTGTTCAAAATAAGGATGATTTCAAACTTTAGTTGGGAAACACTTTCTTTTCCTAACAACATATTATGTGCAATTTTTTTGCAATCAGAATTAGAAAGGAGGCAATATGATGTATCATTACAGCTTTTGACACTTTCTTTTTCTTTTCGCCCAAGAATGAATCTGTACTCTTTTCAGAGTCAAAAGAATGAAAGAAATTTGTTATAGTAATAGTTTGAACTCAACTTTATTGAGCTTACGGATAAAGAGTCCATTATGGCAAAAACAATGATACAATCAGATACATTATATTCCATTTTTATACTTTTGATATTATCATACAAGGGGCTCCACAAAGGATTACATCTTTTTAAATTAAGAAATACGACAACGGAAGCCAATAGAAGAATGAAACGAGTAATATGGTTATTTTCAAAGTAAATCTGCAAATTTTGTCACAGAGATTTCAAAATTAGTTATAATATTGCCAACAGGTAGAGCATTACATTGTAGTTGCAGTATGGAATGTAAGGAACGGATTGTTAACTGTCCTTTGCAGACAAACGTTGCATTGTTTAAAAATATACACCCTTTGCATCACAGAAATGCAGCATACGAAGAAGAAAATTTTTCAGCCAATTTCTGTAACGTATTAGCGGAAATGTACGCACATGCTCTACAGTCATCAAGGCCTTCCAGTGTTTCAGAATTGTTCCGAAAGAATATCCTTCCATATCCCCACCTCCTCATGAAGTAGTGGTAGTGAGTGAGTATGGAAGCAATTATGTCCCTGATCCAGTAAAGGTGGAATAATTCAAAACATTTTTCAAAAAGGCAAAATCTGTTGAGGTATGGTATGGTCGGGTTCCATCTTATCTGATATGTCTGGTCAAGCATCCAATACTTTAAGTAACAATCACTTTTCATGATATTTCTGTACGTCAGAATATGTTAAGAATTCCTTTTACAATTACAGCTTATAGTATTCCCTATAGGAAAAATGTTTTTAACTAAATTTAACCAGCGGAAGTGCTCACCCCAAAACTTTCTTGCATGCTCTCTAATAAACTTGTTATGCCCTACATGAAACTTTTGGCTATGTCATGAGAACGCCCTACATGACACTGGCGTACAATAGATACGAAATATAAACTTTTGGCTTGAATTTAGCATTTTCACTGAATCTATCATGTCATCCTTGGCAATACTTTTGGCGATTAATCTCTGACTGGCCGTTAATAGAATCCGAAAATCGATTTTTTTTCTTTAGACGTGTTTTTGTTAATCGATTGGAATAATTAGCTTATATAAACCAGCGTTTATAGTCACAAAATCCCTTACCAACTTTAATGTTTTTAATATACATATTATATATTAATGCACTGCGTTTATGAATTATCGAATTTACATGTTTTTGAAAGTACAGACAGACAGTCAACCTGTTGTTAGTTTAGATTCAAACTTTGACACGTGTCTACATTATGGATGTTAAATCTGTGTACTGAATCTTATCAATCTAACTCTCTTCATTTTGCAGTTATCGTATTCACTTATATTTGAACGGCTAGACAGACGAACTTACTTTGAACAGATTTTATTCAAAATTTGATAGAAATCTGCAAATTTGGTGTAAAGACCGCATACCAAATTACAACAATTTAATTCAAAGCATTTTTGAGTTATATCAGTCACAAACAAACAGACAGACAGACGGACATTTTCTAAAAATGTGTTTTTCTATTTCAAGGAGGTCTAAAACGTAGAGATTCTTTTACTTTCACTGTACTAAATATACGAGAAAGTAAAAATCTGCAAAGAGATTCTTACAGCTTTTAAAATAAATTTATTTTATTCTGCACAATGACCATTGTCGTGGTCATGTAATTTTAAAATGAGGGTATCCTAAGTAGGAGAATCTATATATAGTTTAATTATAAACTTAAAACACTAAACGCACACAGTAAGCTATAAGAAGTAATTTCCTTAAATAAACAGGCAGACACAGTTCATCTTCTTTTAAGATCTAATATTTCATTCTATTTCAAACAATAGACAAAAGAAACCTCATTCCATTCAAATAAGAAAGATCTTTTAAATAGAAGATCCCTAGATAGATTCCATAGATTATTTTTCCTTTTATTTTCAGGAGAAAAGACTTAAAGAAAATCATAAAAGCAAAACGATAACACGGAGCAGCACCGATATCCTTAGTGTCTTGGTTAAAGAGAAAATAAGGGAAATATTTTTCAAATTATAGGGTGTCTCGCATTTTTAAAACGAAATTGCAGATTAGGACACGACTTTCTGACAACTTAATTAGCGGACCGCGTTGTTCCGGTGATGATAATTAGTGACACGCTCCTTCAGCAAGAATCTTGTCTTAAATATTAGAGGTTTTTACTTTCTGTCAAATTTGCAAGCATTTTTATCGATTTGAAAGGATGTTTATGAGTTCCGATAGGAATTTGTTCCACATCGCTGCACTTAGAATAAGAAAATGTCTTCTATTAAAGTTAAGGTGGTGATGCCCAGGATTTTAGGAATTATTGATAATAAGCATTGTTTGTAGTTTTGCTAAAATCTCATTTTTAAAACAGGTATTGTTTAAAATTTTAAATGTTGCTGATAAAACAATCAATATTTTTTGCATTAGCACTGAAATGTTTTAATTATAAAAAATATAGATAAATTTGAAGGAAATTGTTAAAATGTTATTGATCATTGCTTTTACTAATGGCTATTGGATTAAACTCATTATAAAAATTGGATTATTTTTTCTATATTCTAAAAGTTAAATTGAATTAAAATATTTCTTTTGAATCTTCGAATGTGTAACTAGATATTTTATAACTTATTTTATCTATCTAACCCTTCTTGAAGAGAATTTTCATTATAAAATCTTATATTCAAATTTAAAAGCTTATTTAAAATTATAAATACACATTATATTTCCACAAAAAGTGATATCTAATCAATAGACATCTCAAGATTCCCAAAACTTCATAATTAAAACAATATGAAAAACATTCCCATAATTGGAGATCTCAGTTTTTTAAATAGTATAGAAATTAAAAATTTGACAGCCTAAAACTTTAAAAAGATAATTGAGGGAATTAAAAAACAAGATAGTTGTTGTGTGCAACTACTGCATAAGCATTCTTATAAAATAGTACGTAGCAAGGCTATATACTGTTTTCTTTGAGAAAAAATAAAGTCCTACACCAATCAATGAATTTTTTTCTGTTCGAGTTTCAGTTAGAATCAGGCTGGACATAATAATATTAGGTTACTTAAATTTTTTAAAAATGTAAAGATATTCAATTTACAATTTAATATATTATTAAATATTAAACTTCACATTATATCTGCTAAAAATAAAAGAGGGTCATCATTTTCCATCAGGTGCATACAATGAATTGTATGAAACTTTTTCCTGTGTTTCTATTATGGCTTAGCGCATACTTTTTAAAATAATTTAACGTTTTGCCAATATCCGTATTTTGCAGGATTTTTTTAGATTTTGAGTTGTTTTTTTTAAACTTATTTCGCTTGTAACCTATATCAATAAATTCAGCATAGTTACTATATTATATATATATATTACTTGCCTGGCTATATAAAACGTCATTTGAATGTATACGTCTTAAAAGGATTTTACGAATCATCCTGTATATATATGTATATAATTCTTGGATCTGTAGCAGCTATGAGAAAATAATTTTTGTTTTTAATTTCTTTTCAAAAGTAGATTATATAAAATTTTCATCGCACATAAAGGGTTTTCAATCTAATAAACGCACGTCTTTTTTGTTGTATCCCCTCAAAGCCGACATTTTAAATAAATTCATCATGTTATCTGCATATACATCATTTTTCACAGAAAATAAGTGACTATTAATAATGTTTCGAAACTATTTGTTGTCAGGTATGGAAGAAAACAACTAAACTGATGATAAAAATGAAACAATGATCTAATAAACAGAGCCTGGCTTAGGCATATGCATACGGGGTAGTTGCCCCGGGCACGCATCAGAGGGGCCCCCAAATTGAATAGAAAGTTTATTTTACGTTTCCTTCTTCAAATTTTGGCTCTTCAGATGTGCTATATCCTTTAGATTTTCTGACATAAAATTGTCAGAAAATCAATAAAATGGACAGAACAATATTTCTTCTGACCATTGGAGGGGGGGGGGGGAAGGACTTTATAGCTATTTTAAGTTCTAGTCAATTTTTTTTATTATAATAATTATTATATATCTATAATGAAGTGAAAAATTTAAATACCTCCATGAAGTTCGGTTTTTCATTACTAAAGTAATGAAACAGAGGAAGGCCCACAAAGAAGTTTTTGCCTCGAACCCCAATTAGGCTAAGTCGGGCTCTGCGAATAAAGGATTCCGAAAATGACGTTTTTGACTCTTTTCCTTAAGAAATAATGACTGTGAAGGTAGAAGTAAATTATTTCGAATTATCCGTGGCTGAATTTTGAACAAATTCAGACTTTGATAGCGTAAAAAGTGCCAGATTACAAACTCACATTTTTGTATATTGCAGGATTGATGAAGCTGACGGTGAGGAACTAGATATAATAGGCATAAGAAGCACTAATTCCTCTAAATAAAAATTTTAGTAATGACTACCCCTTTGCAATACCCCCCCGGGGGGGGCACCTCGAAATGAGGATGAGATGCTTCCGACATGGTGGTTGGATCTCGCTACCCTGGAGGGTACACTAATAGATAGGGGATCTGGCTCCTCCCATCGATGACGGGACGTACTTCCTTTGGGGAGAGTTGTACTGTGGCTGGTGACAGCCCTTAGGACTCAACCACAGTTCCCGCCAATGTTGCTGTTGCGGCGGTCCGGTCATTCAGTTTTATGGTTTAAATCCGTGTGCCTTCGGGCGGGTCGGAGAGTTAGATGGTTGACTTACCCCTTTGCAATTTCTGACAGTAAAATAAAAGCTATATTCTCATATCTTACCTATAGAGTTAAAATGAGACTAAAGAAGTATTTATTCTTTTATGTATTATAAAAGTCAAAAAGAAAAACGAGTTAAATGGTAATAGGAACTCTCTTCTATTTTCTGTTCCTTAATTTAACTACTCGATTTTCATAATTTTAATGTGTGTTTCTGAATCTCAAATATTTCTTTTTCATATTATCAGTCATTACTGTTTTTATTAATGTTCATTTCCCAACTTCTCTCAATAAAATTCTGAGATAAAACTATTACAAGCTACTCCAAAATGGAGATCTTAACTAGCTAAAATAGTATAGATGCAATATTTCCTGAAATAGAAAATATTTTTTGATGAGTCTTGATGGAGTTTCAGATCTGACCCAAATGGGCTCATTCAACAACACTCAGAGGAGCTAGCTCTGAATGTTGATTGGTCCTCTGAGAGGAGAATACACCGTCAAAAAATAGCCAGAAGGCATATAGAAAATGGTGGAATTGGATTTCAATGAAGGATATTTGAATAATATTACAGATATTATGAAAATTCTGTAAGGAAGCAATAAAAGATCTTTTAAGGATTAAAATTTAACAGAGTTCGATAAATTCTAAAATAGGCAAAAGTATGACAAACATAATACCGCAACATATAAAAAATGGTTACAAGTGACAATAATGCTCTGAAAAACATTAGGGGATTTTACATGAGTTTTGACAGTGAGACAAAAGGAAAATACAAGTAACTACTGAAAAAGTGTACTCGAGAAAACAAACAATGGTGCAAAAACCTATAAACACCGAATGTCAAATGAAATAGAAATGTATCAAAGTTAAAAATTCAAATATCAATTATACAAAAAAGCAAAATTGCATAAAATTACAACAGTAAAAAATATATAATATTTTTTGATAAACAAAGCAGAATTGGGAGGGAGTGAGATTATTAATCATCCAAATAGAATTTAAAACATTGAATCAATAATTTTAAAAAAATTATACTTTCTATTCTGAATTTGAATATTAAGATACCAGCACAGCAACCGTTTTTACTGTCATAAAATTTTTTCAGCGCACATTTTTTATCCTTATGAGTATAAAGAGACTAATGTTTTTGTATAAACCAAATGCATTACTTCTATCAACGTGCATTCGTTATTATTCATTCAACAACGCACATCTAATAAGTAAAGACTAATGCATTTCAAATTCTGGATGTTTAGCGTTGAATTATCATTGTATTACTGAAATCCATTGTATAATTCTAATGGTAATAATATGATTTTAATAATTTAACCACCTCTGAAGTTGCCTGGAAATTATCTTGAATTTGGAAATGCCACAAAATACGTGCCTCCATCAAGGACATCAGGCTTAACATACGAATTAGACAAAGCAGTTACCGGATGAATATAAATTATATGCATACCAGTGTTCCTGCTGTGAAAGATGCAGAGTAGTATATCTATTACAGGGAAATTATATATTATATTCTTCAGTGTAAACATATTTGCACAAATCCTCTATGTTGGACTCTAATTTTCAGAATTTGCAACTTATTATTATTTTAAAACAATGACTAGCTCCATATATATTCTATTTCAATTAACCTGTAAAGTATGCATAATTTACAAAGAATATCTTTCTTTGTGAACACTTCATGAATAATAAAATAGTAAAGTCATGGAATTTTACCATGGCATTCTGAAGGCCCATTTCTTAGTCAACAATGCTATTTTCATATTTCAAAACAAATTAATTCTTCGGATATTTAATTAAATTATAGAAGTTAAACCAAACATCGATGTCTTTCCATAGAGTTTTTCGAAAATAATTTTTGAAAAATTTATCAGCACGTAAATTATTTTTATGTTATCTTAAAAAGTGAAATATTATAATTTTAAAGACATTTAATTTAATTGTAACACAATTTTTAATTTCTAAAATTTATTAAATGTACTGCTTCATTAAATTCAAAGCGTTCGAAGTTGTATTTAGATTATAATATTTTCTTCCCAGCCGACACCAAATGAGAAATGAAAATGTGCAAAATAGCATTAAGAATCGGAGTGTAATATTTTATGATATAGAAAATCTACAAGGTTAGCATAAATTAATGATTAAACATTAAGTTACTATGTGTTCAAAACTATTAAATCATATTATAATTATTGATTCATGAAAATAAAGAAAAACACTGTGTGTTTTTTTTCAATTACAAATGTAAATGTGTCAAACATTAAACACGACAAATGTCGTATCAAGTTCGTTCCATACATATTGAAGTTTTACACTGTCAATGAAGCTTAACACAGCACTGATAAATTTTTTAAGTTCATTAACTGTTTACTAGAATGAAGATTTAGAAACAAATTCTTTGATATAACCCTATAAAAATAAATTACAGTAAGTTAGATTCCGAGATCTTGGTGGCCATATGGCGAAGAATAAATCAATGTTACCTACACGTCCAATTTAAAGTTGTGTGGGCTCCTCATTTAGGTAGACTACCATCCATACCTCGATCTTATGAGATCAAATCTTATTGAAAGATAAAATTCGTGCTATCCTCCCGTAGTTGTAGAACTAACCATATTTTATATATGTCCAGATAATTGTTAAGTGTTCGGCGATGTTAATAAAAACATTTTTTATGTTTTTTTCTGTATTTTTATGTGTTTATTTGCCATGTAATAGTTTATAAGTTAATAATAGTAATAGTTTTGAAAATCTAAATTTTTAAAATCTATTTGATCATCTAAGCTAAGCCTGTATTTTTTTTTTTTTTTCAATTTTCCGAATCCAGTTATAAACGTGGATACGAATTTGGGGGTAGGAGGTCAATTTTAAAAAGAGATAAATTTATTTTCAAATATTAAGCTCATATGCCCTCAATTAAATGTTATACATTTTTAAAACACATTTTTCAAATTAATCTCGCTAATGGAATTATTTTTAATTTATTTGAAAATTTTGTACGTAAAACCATTTGTTGCGTATCATTCAAATTTATAATTTCTTTTTTTTATTTTATTATAATTTATAATATAATGTATATTTGAAAACAGTAGAACATATTAAAATTACTGTACCAAATTTGAACAAAAATATGGATCATGTTTTAATTTAACCTACTCACCAAAATAAATATGTTCCACACTTGGTAGCTCTGAGTTTAATGGTCTGTCTTGTAGAGCATCAAAACTCATAGAAACACACGCATTCCCTTTTATTATTAGTAAAGATGTGATATTTTCCCATAAGGTTTTACCAAGATGTAGAATTTGAGAAAATAACATTTAAGACGTAAAAAAGCAATAAGAAAATTTTTAGGCAAATACAAATTTGAATGTTCGTTCAAACTCGAATGTAGAAGCAAAAAATAATTCGAATAAAAAATTAATTCGAGATTATCACTAAATATTGGCTTTTCAATGTAGTAGTAATACTTTACCCTAGTAGCACACATATATTATAAAATATTATATGTTATTAAACAATATTATACAATATTGTATGATATTAAACAATATTAATAAAATTGTTCAATATTGAATAAATATAATATTGCACAATATTATACAATATTGTATAACAGGGTGCGGTACTGATGAAATGAGAGCATCTTCTTTACATAAGACAGAAAGTGGAAAGTTCTTATTCAGAAATGCTACCAGCGATATCAATTCATGCTTACTAACATGAAATGAATATAATATGAAAGTGCGACGCTTGCAATTGATTATGGATACAACAGACATGCACTTGAAACGGCACAAAATATTTAGTTATTTGAAAACGGTAAACACTGCCCTTTAGTGTGCGCATGTTTTCTTCAACTTCCTTGTCCCGTTTCCTTGAAATTATTTACCCAGATATTCAATACATGATTAGAAGACGAAACTACAGACTTCAAATGTTTCAGATTTAAATCAACTCGAAATGCATATAACATGGACACGAATCTGTTATTGACTTTGTAAAATCTTGCATATTGAAAGCGTGTTGTTCGCATAATAAAATGCGAATTATAGAATAGCAATTGTGATTTCGACAAAAAATTTTATATTTTCTATTCAAATATCTATCCAATTATTTCAACTTAAAAAATATTTTGAGTTCTATTCTTAAAATTTTCTCCTGGCAAACTAAAATTTATACTTTTCAGCAGGAGATGCAGTTTCGAAAATTTCATTTTCTTATAAATTTATTTGATTAATCATTCATTTTAGTTTTCAAATCCCATACAGCATTATTAGAATTAAAATGTAGCAATATTCATCAAATAAGCTTTATTAAAATGGAAATAGAGCAATATTCCCCACATAAAATTCAACTAAATATGTATAACAACTTTATCATCTGATAAATTTAATAATTGTAGTACCTAAGATCATTTAAACTCCAATTTAAGGAGCATTATGCATATTTTTACCCCGCTCATATTTCCCTTTACAAATCTTTCAGATGTGTATAGAATTTCCATTACCTTCCAATGCCGTAAGAATCTAAAAAATATCTAAGCAAAAATTTATGAAAAATATGCATTATGATTAAAAATTCACGTGGAGTTTTTTCGATGTTTCTTGATATTTCTTTCTTTCTTGATATTTTCCCAGATTATATCAAGAAAGGAAAACTTCATATTACATAAGGTTACTTTTTACATGGGTTATTCAATATTTTTCACAAAGTATTTTGCTTTTTCCATCAATATTTGACGAAAACTCAGGCGAAATAGGAAAGGTTAGTTTGTTCATCTTCAGATGAGACTGATTCCGAAATATTTTTTTTAATATATCGAAATTTATATTAAAAAGAATCATTTCTTTTCTATTTTTGATGAATTTTTTTACAATAAATTTTTTGCTCTCTTATCTAAGTATTATTTATTATTTTAAAAAAATAAAATTTACTTTTTAAAAAAAGATTTCCTTGGGAATGCAATGTATTTCTGAAAAATTGGTTAGAACGGATGATATACCCTTTGTAAGTCAGGTGAAAAGTTTTGCAAAACACTTCAGTTGTGCGTTAATTGTTATAATTCAAGTATCAATCCGATATGATGAAAACTGATGAAAAATAGTGAATAATAGATGGAAATTTCTCGGACACTAATTCAAACACTAATATGAGCAAATAAAAGTACTCACGTGAATGTATGCTCTTTTATTTTGTGTGCGTGTGAAAATACAGATAGTGACAGTTAATTCCGTCACTTGTTTCCAAATTTTATATACATCTGCAATTCAAATGTTTTTTATACCAATTTTTATGCAACTAGATCTGTTCGTTATAGTGTTAACTGATAATCGGACAGATGTACATTCTTTCAATGGATCTCTTTCAAAATTCAATAGAAATCTACAAATTTAGTGCAATGATCATAAACTATATTTCACCCATCTAGATAAACGTTTTGTTGAATTATCAGTCCACAAACAAATAGATATGATTCCAAAAATGTGTTTTTACAAAATCGGGGAGGTTTGAAATATAGAGATTCGTCAAATTCACGAATTATGAATTTTTTGAAAATTTCAATGCTTTAACTTTGTAACTAGAAAGAAGAAAGTCTGAAGAAATATTTTAACTTAAAACTAGCCAACAGAAAATGTCGATATCGTTAGGTATTTAAGCACATTTTCTTTTAAAAGAGAAAATGTCCAAACACCAAGAAGTATTTATAATTTTTCACGTTATCAACGGGTGCCTGGAAAAATCACATACAATATCTTGGGACTATTGCAAGATTCTGTATTTAATTAAGTCACAAAAGAAAATGATCATACCCCTAAATGGTAAAAATTATTAAAATTAATCTTATACAGTATATTATCAAAATTAAATCATCGTATATAAACATAATAGAATTTGTACATATATATTATTCTTTTTCAATTAATCCGACTTCCTTCAAACTTAGAAATAATTTGATTAGGAGTGTGTTATTTTTCTTTATTTACTAACAACTCAAATAATACATAAATATTCACAATAACTTATAAATATACAACTTAGACAAATTATTTTATACTCATTACCAAATTCAGTTACTTTATCTGGTATGGATCAATGTTGACAAAAAGAAATTACACTAGCTACTCAAGGGACGCTTTTTTTTTTTTTTTTTTGTCGCTTCTGCATACATCTCATGAATTATGCAGTATTTTTCTTCGTAAAATCTTGTTTAAATAATCTCAAATACTCTGTAGTCTGAGCGAAACTCAGAAGCAAATTTTAAGTGTCCGCGTCTCTTTTCTTGAATTGAATGAAAACATAAGATATAAGAAATGAAATATTAATTTCAGTTCTAAATGTTTGTCGGGACAATTTATATTTTAACCAAACTGTTGTTGAAAATATTGGTAGCAGGTATGTGTATAAGTGTATGCGTTTTCTAACCACATTATCGATGATGGATAACCTACTCAATTTACTTTCGGTACTGAATTAATAATTTTTAATGTTTTTATGGTGTACGATGTAACTGTTTGTTTACACATTATATATATATATATATATAATATATAATAAATGAATTTCGAATCCTGTCGGCTAATTAATATGTAACATATGTTGGTTGAAGCAGAGTGCAGGTTTGAAGACATAGACGAGTCGTTGTATTTTTAATTTCGTTTTATTCTATTCCGAGTTGCAGGCATGATTTCTTACAAGAAGGCGCAGCGTGCCACAAATGCAGAAGTAAGAAAGAGGAAAAGGAGCAAAAAGGGATGAACAAATGATCACTAGTCTTATATAACATAGGATTTCTGGCCAGGCGTCAATTCAATACACCTGGTGAACTTGGACACCTTTTCAAGGGCAACCGAAGATATCACTTTCTCTTGATACGTAGTACTGGTGGCGAATTATTTTTACAGAGGAATTAATTAAGCCGAAAGTGGAATTGGATCATGAAATAAGAGAATATTTCGTTATCCAATAATCAAGATAATGTTTTTCAAATTAATTTGGATTAAATTAAGAGTTTAAAATATCATTACATATATATATATATATATATATATATAACTGATATATGTTAAAATGGACGATTCGTTTTTATATTAATGATAATAAAAATAACAATTTATGATAGTTACTTAGAAATGATTAATTAAAGATTTGAAATCACGATGACTTTTCAAAGCCCGTTTTCTTATAAATGCAGAAGAATTAGTAGAAATCTGAAGGTTTTATTTGAGCAAAAATTAAGATGACTTTGGTATTTCGAAAATCATTCACTTTTTTCATAAACGCGTCGACTGCTGCGTCACGTATATTTTGGTAACCGCTAAAGATATCATTCATTGTAAAATTTTATGCGAGCATAGAATTTTATTTTAGTGCGAGTTTTAATGTTTAATTTATATCTCCTAATTTTAACTTTGTTGTGAATCACAGGAGATTAACACATCTTTGGAATCTCCTGTGATTCATACCTGCATAATTAGAAGTTATATTCTCTACTACAGTTAAGAGAGAGCAAAGTAGTAAGCATCTTATTATGTTACAGGTCCAGGTCACAAACCTAAATCATGGCAGCGAATAGGTTAACAAATTATGAGTTACAATAGTCAGCAACGTCATCGAGTTAAAAAAAATTGATTAAAATTTGCTAAATATTTTAATCACTTACTAATGTCATTTCTTCTTACTGTTAAGATGATATATATATATTTTTTTTTAAATGAGTTGTCGTTATGATACTGAGTGACCATTGTATAACTGAAATACTATAAATTGCCGATCATTTTTGTATCGAATTATAATGCATGGGGCCTTAATGTTAGATTATGAATATAAAATTGCAATAATTCGATGCACGAACCAAGCGCGGGTACTACTGTTAAAGGGTAGATTAAAGTGCTAAATATGGCTTAAATGAAAATAAAATAATTATGAAAGGATATTCATAATTTTTATTCATCCTAAAATAAAATTAATTTTCTAATTTTTTCTCAACAATTTATTTTCTAAACAAACATCTAAATATTATCTTAAAAGATATTTAAGAATCATTATTAAATTAATCCAAACATTGTACAATTTATTTGAACAAAGATTAAATTATCGTATCGAAAGCTAAGCAGTATGTAATCTCCATCCATATTTTTCCTTTTCGAATTAATCCCATTTGTTCCAAACATAAAAATAATCTGATTAGTTTTCTTAAAATTATTTCTATCATCTGCGATTTAATCATTTCGGCTTCGAGCGAAATGCAAAATTTCATCAGCATAAGTCAACTTTTTGTTCCATTTAATCACCAGTGATTCATTTAACCGAAGCAAGTAAAGAGTTCCTTTAATAAAAGATAAAACTTACATGAGTAATATTCTTATGCCTTCAGGACGTAATTAAAAATCATATCTGTGTGACAAAAGAAACCATCTAAAATTAATATTTCTACCTTCTTTCGTAACTAAGTGTTCGTACCACCCACTCAGTTTGCTGTCGTCATCTGTCCTACGTATTCTCCCGGGATTGGAAGATTTATAGCAACTTTCATTTTAATTACTTGATTCACTTCTGGAAAATATCTCGGAGAAACAAAAAATATATATCAAATAATTTTTAATCAAATAAAATGGTTTAGAGGGCGTGGTATTTTGTTCAGCTTAAATGTTCAGATTGTTATGTTTCTTACTGAACGCTTTGGTTCAAGAGATTGTTGTTGCTAAACTGGAAATTTTTCAGTCGATACATTTTATAGATGAAAATGAAAAATATTAGGATGTTCCAAAAGTTTCTTTCTCATCACACTAAGAATGGTCTTATCTGGCTCTGCTTGTGCAAATATGCTGGCTTATCTGTTAGCCGTCTATGTCAACGGTTTCAGTCATACCAGAGCAAAACTACACCCAAAAAATACTCTTTTGTCCATTTGGTAAAATTGATAAGGCTTAATTTTCTACGAGCTCCTTCCTCAAGGTGTGATAATAAATTCTACGAAATACTCTCTTCAACTGGATCAACTGAAAGCTGCAATAACAAAAACACGGCCGGAATTAATGTACCGATGAGGCGTTGTTTTTCATCATGACAACTCGAGACCACATATTGTATTAGTCAATGCTCTTACAGTTTGATTGGGATGTTTTACCGCATCCTACATACTCTCCAGATCTCGCTCCATCTAATTATTATTTCTTTCTGTCGTTTCTGTCATTCTGTTCGCGATAAGCTCTTTAAATCCATCAGCGAAATGAAAACCTCGAGGATTATTTCCTGTCCAAAACACAACAATTTTGGAAAGAAAGCATAATGAGACTTCCTGAGAGATGGAAGAAGGTAATAGAATAAAATGGTTCTTATATAACAAAATAAATAATATCTTAAACAATAAATATTGTGTGTCCATTTCATGTTAGAAATAGGAAAGAAACTTATGGGACACCCTA
Organism: Argiope bruennichi; assembly: GCF_947563725.1. Classification (NCBI taxonomy): domain Eukaryota; kingdom Metazoa; phylum Arthropoda; class Arachnida; order Araneae; family Araneidae; genus Argiope; species Argiope bruennichi. Next base: position 28,763,900 of record NC_079158.1, on the reverse strand, counting down.
ATAGTTCTTAATAAAAGCCACTTGTGGCAATCAATAGCAATGCTTCTGCAAATTGGGTCAAATTATTTACACATTTATAACACTGTTTTCCTGGATGCAAAAAAACAACTGACTTTTACTTGGCTCCGATGGAATCTTATGCCAAAAGAATATTGCATTTGATTGTTTCTTATCGTTTCACAGCTTAAAATTCGTGTCACTGAGAAAATGGTTCATTCATCATAAAATAAAAATTTTCTTATTTTATCCCCAGTTTCTAAACAAACATCTAAAATTATCTTGTAAAGTATTTAAGAATAATTATTAATCTAGTGTTGTACAAATTATTTTATGAAATATTAAATTATTGCATCAAAAGCTAAAAAGTATGTAATCCCCATCCATATTTTTCCTTTTTAAATTAATCCCCTTTGTTACAAACATAAAAATAATCTGTTTCCCTAGATGCAAAAAACAACTGACTTTTACTTCTCTTGGCTCTGATGAAATCAAATGTTGAAAGAATATTGCATTTCATTGTTTCTTACTGTTCCAAAATTTAAGATTTGTGATCTCTGAACAAATAGGCTTTTTAATTAAATTTATATTTATTTTAAAAACATATTTTAAAGTGTCTGTTTTTTTTATCTACGGCACTTGGTACTGTTTCTTTTAAATATGCTACAGATAATGTTTTATTTTGTTTTCAACAAACAACAAATAGTCTAAGGAGAAACACTGCATTATAAGAACTTTTCATCTCTTTTTTTTTTCTCTCATAAAATTTACGTTGATTTTAAATAGAAGTGTGAAAGTTACATAAGTTGAAAGGTGCCAAATAATTTATAAATAAGAAGGAATATTTACACTTAAAAATTATTAGGTCAAAAATATGTAAAAAAGTATTTAAAAAGTTCAAGAGATATAAAGATTATATAATAAATAAATCTGAGTTAACGAATTTTGAATAATATAAATAGATAGACGAGAAATACATTCCGCAATATTCAATGTTTTTGAGACACATTTTATAATAGGATTGATTGGATTCAGAAAAATTATTCTCAATATAAAATGCTTTTTCAGGAAACTACAAAAACTTTGGTAAAAAATTAATTCTTAAATAGAAGTGTTGTTATCATGCTTTCCTTTGTTTGCTTAGTAATTTTTCAATACAGGATGCACGATGGTGTTATGCGGCCTTTTTCTCGAATGTGGACAATAGGATTATAAAGAGGAATTTATGATAAAATTTCATTGTAAACTTTTACAAATTTTTTAAAAACTTTAGACTAAACCATTACTTATTCGTAATGGATAAAAATTGGTTTAATTTTTAAACGATTTTACCTCGCATTTTCACTTCATATTCCACTGAGCGTTCGTTATTTTCACTTGTTTTGGTACTGCAGCATTGACAATTTATTTATTTTCGCGATGTTTGTTTTCTTATTTTACCGTAATGTAGATAAATTATGTGACAACTTTTTAAATCTTCGAATTCATTTGTTTTTTAGAACTTTTTTGGAAATTTCACTTGGTCCTTATTATCAGTAATTCTCAAACTTCAACGATTTTTGGAAACTTTTTTAAAGACAATCACTGAATACATAAAATCATTTTATTTTTCACAATCACTATAGTAGAAATTAATTAATTTTTCACTAATTGGCTTTCTATGATTAATGGTTACTAAAATTTTCAATTCAACAATTTATGTAGTTATTTTTCTTAATGACTTTCTTGGCAATGTATTTTTAAACAAATTTTGATAGTCATACCACACGTACCATTTAAAAACATCACATCATTATGTCTATTGTGCAATGCGTCTCTTTAATTTCTGAAATTTATATGTAAAATGGCAGAAATTAAATTTCAATTCATATGAAAACTTTTTCCTGAAACTAAACATTTCTATTTAAAATATGACAGAAAATGGAGTCGTAGATAGAATTATTTAATAAAAAAATTTCTAACAAAAAATTCAGCGAACTACATTAAAAGACCATTTACAAGCAATAAGAACCCTAATTTATTTTTGTACATCCATTTATTTTATAATAAACAACAAAAATTTTTAAAAGTGAACTTACTTTAAAAGGTTTTCAGCATTGCTTACGGACCGCGGTGGCCTGGTGGTAAGGTATCGGCTTCGGAACCGGAGAGTTTCAGGTTCGTGGCCCGATTCCACAGAAGAACCGTCGTGTAAGGGAGTCTGTTGCACGTTAAATCCGTCGGGGCCAAATATCCTCCCTCTGGTGTGGTGTGGAGAAGCGGGTGCCAGCTCAGGTGTCGTCCTCGTCATCTGAACGAGGTCTGTCCCAAAATAGCCCTAGTGTTGCTTCAAACGGGACGTTAATGTAACCAAAACAAAAAAAAAACCCAAAAAATCAGCATTGCTTACTTGTAAAATTAAGACACAAATAAGAATGCAGCAAATTTCAAAAAATATAATAAAAGCATACTTTAAGAAACCTACTTATTCTTACTAACAACCTATAATATCTGACGTTTTTGGCTTCATCTTCTCATCATCTATCAAGCCGTTACATATTTAAATATAAATGAATGTATTTTCAATAATATTTATTCGAATGGTCAAAATGACCCCTTCGGTAAAAGTAGGTATAAAATATACATTCCTCCGAAACCAAAAAAAGGGAAAAGATAAGATTTGTGATTATATGTCTTATAAATGTAAGTAAAAATTAATTAAAATATTCTCATTAAGTATGACAATAATTTTCTTGAAGAAAATTAACGAAAAGTTTTCTCAGAGTGGCCAAAATGACTCCTTGGTAAACCTAGTGTTAACAAAAAATCTTTAGATATACTTTCATACACATAAATCTTTGAATAAATAGGCAAATATAATTTAAAATAAAAGGAATTTATTATTTTTTTAAAACAGAAATTGGATTTATAGTACTTAGATAACCAAACCCAGGCATATACAGCTCTTTCGGCTCTCTTTTATCGTTTATTTTATTTCACTTTATTTATTTATTTTGGTTAATTCGTCATTATTTGGAAAGAGAAAAAGCTATCAGCATACAGATTAGATAAGATATAATAAAAATATTAAAGAGAAATATTATAAGAAAGAAATCATCCTCTCACTTTCAATTATTTTATATAAAAGATACACGCATGATAGCTTCACATTTTTGCTTTTATAAAATTGCACTGGGGATGAAAAAAAACTAATCTGCTTCTTAATGTAATTTCCAGAATTCCGTTTAGCAATAGAGAATATGATTATCATATCTAATTCAGAATCTGATTATCCATTGCCAGCTGCTCAAAAAAGAAAAGAAAAAAGGTATTTTCAATCAACGTTTCTGCTCTGATGCTAGAATTTGATTTAACAAATTTTTCACGGATAACATATCCCTTTATTTTAATTAAAGAATCATTTTCCGCCTACAAAATATTCAGAAAGGCTCAATAAATTCATTCATCTTGAACCTTTATTAAAATGGGATAACAAGATTTGTAGAAATTTCTTAAAATATGCGGGATCCTGAGATGAAGTTAATTTATAATGTTCAGCACATATGCAGCCATATAAAATAACGAACTATTTGCTATTTTCCAAAATAAAAACAATTATTTTTCTTGTCGATTTCTATATTAATTAAGATGCAAACATCGAGGTTCTTCTTCTGTATCAAAAAGGAAATTTTCAATTAAAAGGGAAACATTCATCAAATAAAAAATAATAACGGTCTGAAAGTTTAATTCATTTACAAATTTAGTTGAAAGAATTTCAAAAAATGTGAAGTTTTGAATTTTCACACAAATAAAAATTCAATTAAAGAATAAATGTTCAAAAAGATTTTAGGTGAATTATTTATAGAAAAATAAAAAATGAAAAGAAGAAACATAAATTTTTGCGTTCTTCTCATAAGTCAACAAAGAATTTCGCTTTCAGACACACTCTGGATCACAAATCAAACTAGATACATCTTTCGATAACAAGCTTGCAAATATATATATTTTGGAACCATACGTCAAATCAAATGAATGCAAGAAGGAAAAGAAAAGGTAATATCAGTATGCTGATTTGCCTGATGCAAGTGTGTGATTTCAATATTTTCCATTAGCTGAAAATGTCTTTTCCTGATATTCTATCACTTTATAACAAGACTTCAAGTTTAGAGCCTTGAGGCGTTCAATGCATATAATTATTTTGAGAGTCTCTTTTATAAAGTTTTTTTTTTAAAAAAAAGTGCAAAACTTGAATCATTATTTTTCGAAATACAGGGCTGCTATAAATATTCATTTTCAAATCATTATATATTCGAAAATATTACACGTAGAAATATGAGCGATACATGAAATAGCCTCAAACTCAAGTTTCATGGGTTCTCTACAAATATTCTATGTGTATTCTCTGTGCCGTATGATATATATATATTCAGGCGGTAATTGATTTCGTTTTAAACATTTTGTATCATGATCTCATCAATTGTCATTAAAATGACCTTTCATAGGATGTGCTGTAGCACTGATCTATTCCCTGAGCTCTTCTAGTGTTTTTGATTGTAGGCGTGCAACAAAATCTTAAATGAAGAAGTCCCTCTCCTCTAAATGAAGAAGTCACAAGACAAAGTTAAATCAAAAGATCTGGACAACCAAAGGAACAAAACGGGATCACCCTGAATTAAGAAATATAGAAATTCATCATTCGGTATCAGCGTACTTGACTGTTTCAGTGAAGAAATGACACATTCTGTTTGACACCTCATGACTACAAATCAGCTGACTCCCCCCCCCTCACCTAAATTTCAGAGGTTGAGGATTCCAGGAAAAAAAAACTCATGGAATCTTCAGCCAGTTGTAGAAAAAACTGCAATTGAAACATATCCAAATAACATTCGCAATTCACACTCTAAACAATATATGTATTTTTATCCATGAAAAATTCACCTTTGGCGAATTCTTTTCAATGCCAAAAGAAATTCGCCAAAATGTGTCTGAGACAAATTATGTTATTAGAAGCAAAAAAAAATTGCCAAAAACCTGTACAGATTCAAATGACAAAATAACATCATTAAAAAGATAGCTTTTAAATTTTGAAGCGGTGTTAAGTTAATTTTTTGGGCAATAATGTTTTTGAATATTATCATGTAAAACCCCCAAAATTTCGTTTAATTTTTAATTCCTGAGCCCACATACGCATGCATACACACATTCATCCTTATTGTTAGTAAAGATGTATACAATCCACTTTGAAGAAAGAGGAAATTCCTCGATTTCTAAATTTATCACAGCTGAGGACAAAGTTCTCAGGGCTACACGATTTGTTTTAAAAAAAATGAATTTATATAACAAAGTAGGCAGTACTTGAAAATATTTTTAAAAAATTAAGTTTTATTACGATGTTTAATAAATATTACTTTATTTAAAGTATTAATTTTTAATGAGCATTCTTTTAATAAATTAAAAATGTAGAAATTTAATATCTTTATGAGATATTAAACATTAATTGAAAAAGCCCAAAATAGCAGAAATGTAAAAAGAAAAATTGCTGTATTTGGATCATCTAAACATTTCTAATGCACAATGATAAGAAGTAACTTTAACCCTCTCTAAGGCCGTGGGAAGTATGCTTCCCACCAAATTTATCAATCTTCGTATGAATTTATGTAGGTTGGCATAAGTTCTGACAAATTTTTTTAGAAAGACAGAAACTTAGATGCTCCAGTTCTTTATCTCACACAAAATGACGTGTCTTGATTTGTTACTGAATTATTAATCAACCAAATTAATTAATTAACCAAATTAAATTTATCTAATAAGCTAAATGAATCCTTTTTCTTATTCTAATTTTAAGCCTAAAAGTATTTTAACATAATATGACTAATAAAAAATGGCCCTTTAAAGGTTAACAAACCAAAAATAGAATTCTTTATAGTATATTTTTCTTTGAAAAAATGTAGTAAATTCTTTAAGAAGTACTTTGTAGTTAAAATTCTTTTGTAGTTTTATTAATGGATTGATGGGTCCATTTAAAAAAAATATCCTTTAAACTAGATCACAAAATTCTTTAAGCCCGTTTAAGGCAAAAATATTTCCTAATTCTTAAATTCACATCAGCAAACAATTTATGAACCCATATATGATATTTTAAGCACTATACTGTTTCTTCTTTTTTTTCCGATGTGGCCTCGTTTATGATACTGTTGCGGATTTGTAACATTGCTTTCCTACTGTTTTTATCTCAACCTTGGAATAAGAGATTAATAGATATTCTTAATAGGTGTCAGATCAATAACTCTCGACCTTGGCCATAAAATAGTTACCATTAGGCGACTTTCTGACCAATTTGGCGACCATGCGAAGATCCTAGGTGACACAAAAATGATAGTTCAATTTCTGTTTGAAAGCGAGATCTTCAGATTCTTTTTGCCAAATTCCATGTGTCATCATGCTATATTGGGAAACTGCATAAGCTCACATGAGTAATAGTTTTCTTTTTGGAATGAAGATCGTAGAATTAGTTCTCTGGGTATTTTCCCTGGGCGCCTTCATTTATTTTGCAGTACACATCACAAACGATATCCGCAATATACATAGTCTTTATAAAACCAAATATCCTTTACATTACCTATACATTATTTTAATAAAATCATTATATTTGCTTCACTTAAAATAATGTAAAAACTATTGAACTTTTACTAAAATATTTAATTTGAATTTAAGCTCAGAAACATTTTTCTAACTACACCTAAGTAATGTTTTCACAAATGCATACGCGCGCACAAAACCGTTTTTAGGTCGTTACATCATAAATTTCCTATCCCATATATTTTCCCAATAGAATTAAGATTGACAGTAACGATATAATCTTGCAACGGTTCAAATATGATCAAATATATTTGATATATCAGCCGATAAGAATAAAATTGAAAGCAACAAATTGTTCTTCTTTATATTGAGAACAAACAAAATAATTTTAATGCAAAGTTTTATTTTGCAAATAAAGTTACTTTGGAAACCATTATGCGACCACTTAATATAAAAATACTAATCTGTTTTATGTGCAACTTAAATAGAATAGCAATAGAAATTGCAAAGCATTTCTGAGTATATATGAATTATAAAGATTTTTCACCATTCAACAAAGGAACTATTAATAGCAAGAATTATAATAAAATATAAATCAACTTTTTTTAACGTTATTTGAATAAAAAAATAATCATGTAAAAATCAACAGTGATATCTGCTAAAAAAAAGTTGGAGAAAATTCTTTAAGAGAAAAAAAAATTGTATCTATATAAAGAATGAAATAAATGAACTAATTAATTAGATATTCCAGCGAATCAAAACTTCAAAAAGCAGAAACTGTATAATATTAATTACAAAAAAAAAATTGTTTTTCCAATTCCGTCCTTATCTAATTAACATTACTAGGACTAAATAAAAATGGTGTGATTTCTTTTATATATATATACGATTTCTGGAAAGAAAAGCTTAAATAATAGACATTCTTCGTGATTTCCACCTCCGCTCTTTTTATTCATCACAATATCGTATCCATCTCTTAAAATGAGTTTTCCATCGAACTAGATGTTCAGATATAAAAAGGGAGTATTTGTCTTTCATTATTCTTCCGGTTGTTTGAAGAACGTGGGAGCATTCTTCTTTCGCGGGGACTAACTTCATTATTCAGTATTTTTCAATGCTGCACTAATTTTTCGCAGAAACTCTCTTTGTATTTCCATCAAGTGTTAAAACAGTTTTGTATGGTAACTCGCTTGATTACTTCAGATATTTTTTTCTATAAGAGAAATAGAAGTAGCTAGCAAGAAAAAAAGTGAACATTACATCTATAAGAAAAAAAATGGGACAGTTTTTTTTTTAAATTCATATTGGTTATTCTTTAAAAAATTTAATCATTATTAAACAAGATTTGATTATAATAGCTACCAAAAATATTGATGGGAACTGTTTGCATATTTATTCATTTAATTTAGTAGCTGAAGAAAAAATTTATAACAATTTTATGACATTCAAAATGACTTAGTTTTTTTTCTGTGATTATGCTGCAGATTTGGCAAATAAATATTTTCGTCAAAGTTCAAATACTTATCTAAATTTAAAAAAAAACTAATGAAACAATCTTTCTGTCCTAACCACTGCTCCAATTTTGTCAATTCTTATTTCATATGACAATTAAAATCTTAAAATGTGTCATCAAAGATAGCCAACCAAATTTTATTCTCCATTTTCGAGAGATATAGAAAAACACTTTACTTCGCGGTAGTTTCTCTATATAGAAAACATATTACAATCACTGAACCCATTTCGATAGTTTTTTATTTTATATAAAAGTTCATGGCTCCTAGGCACACCATAACTAGTAGTCTGCCTTCTTTTATTCTCCATTGTCGGGAGGAACTGAAAAAAAAAATATTTCACTGTACATTTTTTGTGGAGAAATCCTGTGGATGATCATTTGATAATGATGTCGTGTCCGCGTTACCACGGAAAGAGGGTGCAGTAACTTCTGAGGGTAAAGGACCTTGATCACCTGAGGGCAGAAGTCTGACTTCTAGCTCATATGAAAAACGCTTACACAACCCCTTTTACAGGAGGGGCTCTTTTAAACACCTCACAGATAGAAAATAGGTTGAAGAAAAACCTTGCCCGAACCAGGACTCTAACCCAGAATGCCCAGATTATGGGCAAGACGCGTTACCCCTAGGACAGGAGCCGGCGTACATCATGTTAAAATTATTATAATCGTGTTGATCAATATTTATTAAATATACCGTATCTAAACAAAAAGTACTATTCTAAATTTTTCTTGAATAATAATGATAAAGCTATCTGATGGGTGGTTAATTATATTTCAAAAGTGTCGAAATTAATTAGCGAAAAAAAGTATCGAAATCGGTCCAGTTGAGGAGACTGGGGACTCTCAACAAGTGAACTCACGGTACTGAAAACTGGTAAAGACAGTGCATTAGATATTTTATTTAGTCATTGTTATATTCTGTCATGGCTTTTCCCATAGAATATATAGATTTTTCGTGGTTTTTTTGTTTGTTTTGTTTTTTTTTTGTTTTTTTCCCCTTGAAATAGGATGTTAGTTGAGATGTCATTGATAACATAAATACATGCCACTTATTTTCATATGAAATAAGAATTGTTGAAATTAATAAAGTGGTTCTGACTTGCCAATTGATCAATTGCCAATTTGTTTTTGATATAAATATTTTGGGCGAACAAAATATTATTATCGCCAAAATTGGGTAATCATTTTATGACAATTAAACTGTTTTTACCAGTTATTGAAACATTTTTATAAAAAATTACCTTGGAATGTCGTAATTCTCTTTAACTCTATTTAATAAAATAGGTCTTAATGATTTGTTTTCCATTTCGCATTTTCTCGAAGAATAAAGAAATTGCTGATTCGAAGAAAAATTTCCCATTTTTATTAGAAATGTTTGACACGTCTCATAATATGAAATATAAAAGATAAAATGAAACAAAAATTAACGATATATTTTAAATATTAAATTTGAAACAAATCCTCAAATTAAACAAAAAAGTTTTAAGTTAAAATGATTTTCTCAATTATTTTGCTTTCAAATCTTAAGCAATCTAAAAGGAGACCACTTAAAACTTTTTGCTGCCCTATTCATCAGAGCCATGGTAAAAAACGAATTAATACTAAGGAACTGTAATATCTTTTTCTCTTTTGTTTATTTGCCTTCAAATTCATTAATGATTCAGTTATTAATACTATTTTTAGAAGAACGATGCCCCATCCGGTATTCTTTCCAAAGATAAATTGAGATTCCTCTGACAAGGTGACGGTCAATACCAATTCATTTGGGCGCTTTATTACCCAGAAAATCGTTTTCCACAAAATCTCTTTTCTAGAAGTTAGCTTTCCAGATTTGGCAATCGATAAGACTTCTTTCATTGATACGTATTAATTTTTGAGGAACAATTGCCGAAAACTTATACGTAGCCGACAGCAATCAGACGAATACCTCAAAACAAGAAAAATTCATTTATTGGATTAGCTGTCAATTCTCTGGAAATAAAAGCTCGCAACCAGTGAAAGGGGCAGTCAAGACAGATAAATAGTTTTTCGCCATTCACATATATCACTGCATTCTATAAAAGTTATGAATGCTATTTTTTGATGAATAGAATTTCTTGTGGTAAGATCGTATAATTAAATGTGTACTTCATTCAATGATGCTTTAAGAGTTCTTTCAATTCGTATTAAGATTCTTATTTCTGTTGATTTTTTTCCTATTTCAACTATAATTAATAGTTCTTCAGGCATATTATACTCAACCAAATTTTGTAGATTTGCTTTAAATATGTCATAATTTTAAATTGTGAACTTTTGCTAACACATTTTCTTTCTACCACTCGATATTTTGTTTTTAAAATCCCACAGCACTGTGTTGCCTGCAATGTTAGATATGATGTATATTGTCAAGAATTTGTGATATTGCTTCATTTACTGCAAATCTCGGTTAATGAAGGTAATTTTACTGATATAATAATGGTTTCCGAAATGATGGTGAGTCATTGACCGCGGTCTAGCAACGGATTGGCCGACAAACTGAAAGATCACTAATTTTCGAAAATTCTGGCGATAGATCCATTAACACTGGGTTTACCAAGGGCTCATTTTGACCCCTCTGAGAAAACTTTTCGTTAATTTTCTGAAAGAAAATTATTGCCGTATTTTATGAGAATATTTTAATTAATTTTTACTTACATTTATAAGACATAAAATCATAAATATTATTATTTTTTCTCTTTTTTTAGTTTCAGAGGAAAGTATATAGTATACCTACCGAAGGGATCATTTTGACCTTTCGAATAAATATTGTTGAGAATACATTAATTTATATTTAAATATGTAACGGCTTGATAGAGACGCACATAGATATAAGTATAAATATACAAATAAGTATGTGTTCATAAAATGTGTGTATATAAGAAGTAAGAAGACGAAGCAGAAAGTCAATCAGATAGAAGTTATTATATGTTGTCAGTGATAAGACGTGTGAGTCACCGTTTTGGTAGAAGGTGAATGGTAGAAGAATAGTCTTAAAGACCTAGATTAGAAAATACCCACTTTTTTTAGTAAATAAGCAAAGAGGAACTGTCTTCTCATCATACCACACCTCAACAATAAATAAAAAAGTTTTAAAAAATAGAAGAAAGAAGAAAATATAAAAGTTTTTTCTACTTTAACTTCATAATAGATTGGTCAGTTGATTTTTTATATTTATTATTTTGACCCCTTTGGTAGAAATAGGTTTATGCCAACTCATGGTAAACCTAGTGTTAAAATACAAATTCCAATATTTGTTCAGGATGCTTCTTTGCTCTGTAATAATAGATGGAAAAAAATTAAAACATTATAAAATTCCGAGAGATGGTATCAATTGAGTAGACAAGTAAAAAAAACATATCCAGTTGAGTTGAGCCCAACTGAGTAGTTAAGAGAAGTCTCCATCTAGTTCTCTGAACACTTTGTCCTGTTGCGATTATTTAATAGCGACTATCTACTAGTGGGCTGCTGTTTACAGAATGTTCTGCTCTTGTGTACGTTTTAGCTGTGTTTTGTTACTGTGCATTCGAGTTTCCAGGTAGAATATAGTGCTATTATTCATTACTGAATCTCTTGGAATTTTCCGTCGTACTATTCATTGCACCTTATTTTGTTTTACCATTATATATATATATATATATATATATATACATACATACAGAGATAGAGAGAAAATACGTGATTTTATTTTAATCAAAGTTCTCTTAAAATTACCTTAATTTGATTTCGTGCAAATAATCATTTTAATTTTTGTTTAGGAATTCTATAGACAACTTATCAATCAAATTGGAAGTACAGAGCAATGTAAGAAATACTGAAGCTAGAAATCGTCAAAAACTCTTCAGACATTTTGAGAATGTTCCTAGATCAAAGCACATTCGAAAACAAATTTTGTATTTTAATCTTACCTTGATACAAAGGATTGGTTGTATTCATTTTTGATGCTATTTTTCACATATGCAAACAAGAATATTCTATTTTTGAACTTATTCTAAAACTAAGGATGGATATCTTTATCAGAACCATTCTGTCTTGACAATTATGACATTATTATTTACTACATCTGTCTGTATTCAGAGCATCAGTCTGACGAAAATAATGAACATGAAAAAGTATACAAATTGACATATCCTTAATTCTAAAAATAGATTCGCTTCAGATCTGAATTCTGGATACAATTTAAAATAATATGAATACAAAAGTTCAAAGGACGAAAGAAGGTACGTATGCAACGAAAGAATCAATTGATTTCCATTCCAATGGAAAAATTTGACTTTTTGATGACGGTTTTTATTATATATAATTGCAATGTGAAACTGAAAAGAAAAAAATATATATTATTTAGAAATATCAGAATTTGCTTTCGTATCTTAAGCAGACTGATTAGTAATAGATATTTTCATTTTATTAGAAATAATAAAGTACATTCTCAAATAAACTGGAAAACACAATAAATTCTCTATTGTAATAATTAATGTTGCATTGCAATCGTAACTTTTAGTTATCTAATTAATGTTGAAATACGAAAAGTATAACAATTGATATGACGATTTGAGAATATATTCACAAATATACTTTTAAAAATAATTTTTCAATTTGATAATCTCACGAAATTTTTAAATTATCCATTCTTCCAAGCAGTATATATCCTGTTCTTCTATACTTACGATTACATATATCAATTGCATCTTTAAGTCGTTACGATTTCTGTTCCTCATGTAATTCATTTGTGAGTTATTATAATTTCATTGTAGTTAATTCTAATAAGTCTTGCTGCTCTAATGAAATGTTTCATCTTATATGTATTAAAAAGCAGTTTGGGTAATAAAGTAAGACTGAAAAAAATCCATAGACGAGAAATCGAATTACTTTCAATGAAATTCGCCGTATAAAGTAGATATTTAAGATTTCATCTAACCATAATCTAAGAGTTGAAAATTATTTATATATTGTTGCAATAGTATAAATTGGCTTTTGCTCGTAAGCGTAGATTTTTGTACGTAAATACTTTATGAAATTGTGCTCAATAAAATTTACATGGGGTTTTTTAAAAAACAAATGTTTTTTTATATAATTTTTTTAAATGCTACCAAGAGTGTTCTCTCAACGATTTTTTCATATGCTTGAAATATATATCCTTATTTTACCCCCACTCCCCGCGAAAGATTCTTGGATAACATAAAGATCACCAAGCTCCATTATGCATAAGATCCTAAGATTTTGCCAAATTGTTGTCATTCGTAGGTTTACTTCCCGATATTCAAACTACGCCAAGATCGCCTAAATCCATTATGCATAAGATGCCAAGATTTCACCAAAATGGTTGGCGACGGTATGGGCGGTTTCGTAGACTCCGTAAGAATAAAGATACTGATGCATATTAAGACGTGTTTAGTATTTAACTTCAATATACCTTAAAAATAATTAAAAGTGCTTTCTGGATCTCTTTTCTTTGATCTATTGGGAGCAAAACTGGTACTTTTCCGTTAACGGGCGCAAGCGAAAAATCGCCAAATAATGTAGAATTCCACCAAATTTCTTACACCAAATTCGCGTTTGATTCACAATTGGCGACATTTGCGCCCGGCTAAAGGAAAAGTACCGCAAAATTTGATATAGATCAAGTAAATTTCATTTATCTATCTCATCGTGTGTTTGAAATACAATGTTTGTACGGAAATGGATGAATAGAAAGAAAACTTTCCTCCTATCATTTTTCATATAAAATTTAACACAATTGTACAATACCACACGTCTACTTTCATTTACGATTTTTGTTGCTGTTGAGGGGAAAGTATTATCATTGACCAACGGATATAATTTCAAAAATGGGTTTTCGAATTCAAGCAGATCTGAAACGTAGAAGAGATTTGTCACGTCTCGATCAAATATTTTGACGATTATAATACTTCCTTTTGCGTAATTATTATAAAAGAAACTAATAAAAATTTTACTGAAGAGCAAAGTAAATAAAGGGAAGTAAATAATCTTGAGAGACAGGTTAAATCAGTAGTGGAGCCAGCCAAGTTCAGCTGAAGGAATTGAAGGGGGGGTAACGTGGTGACGCTTTATAAGCCAGATAACAGCTACGAGACATGAGAAATTTCTTTTGTCTAGTGGTCTTGTTACTCGGCTACGAACCCAAAGGTTGCGAGTTCGATCCTCGCCTATCGCCAATAGCAACATTGGTGACCCGATGACGAAAATACGCAAACTTCAAACAACTGTTGTGGTGCCCTCTACCGGAAATAAATAAATAAAAAAAATGAAGCTGATAAATAGTCAGCCAATAAAAATGCAGCTGATAAATAATCAGCCAATAAATAAAGGAAGCTGATAAATAATCAGCCAATAAAAAAAATGGATAAGGCGCAACAGCCAATATATCACCACTAATAACAGCAAAAACAGGACAAAAAATCGTTCGTCTCACCTCCGACGAACTGAAGGGGGAGTAATGTGGTGACGCTTTATAAGCCAGATAACAGCTACGAGACATGAGAAATTTCTTTTGTCTAGTGGTCTTGTTACTCGGCTACGAACCATAAGGTTGCGAGTTCGATCCTCGCTTATCGCCAGTAGCAACAGAATAATCAAGTAGAAAAAGAGTAGTTTATATCTCTCTAAACACCCTATCTGCTGCTTTTGTGCTAACGTTTACTGCAAATGCCGTTTTGGTGTACATTCCGGCTGTACACAAAAACTTTGTTTTGTATTTTTTCTGTTGTTGCCTGTGCTTTATGTTTTTTTGTAGAAAAAAAATCTTCTTTATCAATTATTGAACATGATAAGAGGTTTTTTCACCATACAACTCATGGACGTAATTTTTGATTTTTTCTTAATACAATAATTTTCAGTAATTAGGAAATCTTGAATATCAGGAACCTTGAATAATACATAATTATTTGAACCTTTTTGATATTTTAATTAGTCAAGTGTGTCTTGAAATGACAGGTATTTGCTGATGCATGTGAAATTAGCATGAAACTTGGCAACCGTAGTACATTTTTTAAACATTCAATAATGGCGCATTTTATCTCCATGCTAATTATATTCATACATGTAACTTCATCATCGTTCTTTACCACATTTACGCGTCATTTCGGCGCACACATTATCCTTTTATTTCTATCATCTCAATCTTGTATATTTTTGTGGAGCATTTTTTAATTCATCTGTTGTTAATCTTTAGATACATCCCATTTCTCATTTGTTAATCCTATGTCTCAAGCGTACTGATTTAACAAAATTCTACAATTTATTAGAGTTCACTTAGCACTACTTTTTAAATTAATTGATTGGAACTTTTAAATATTAATTCTACTGCCGAAGTCCGTTTCAGAGGGCCTAATAACTTTGAACAACTTACCTTAGGCAGAATCATTTTTGATTAATCACTGCACACTTAATGTAACATTTAAAATGCCCCTACAATAGAACCAAGCTAATGCGAAATGGATTGGTATGGGTGATTTTCTGATGAAGGCGTGAAAATATTTTCATAACCGAATGCAATTAATTCACTTTCTAAGAAAATGCCCACTGTTATATCTGAATATATTGAACAATGCTATTTAAATACATTTCTGTGTGGGATAATTAATCTTGGTACGCACCATTAATAATATTTCCTCGAAAAGTTTGCTTTAGTTCTCTATACAACAGGATTAAACGACTATATAGAGAGATCAAACTTCGATTTATTATTAAAATCAGGGCAGGAATTTGTTTCGGAACAGTATACACATTCTTGCCGGTCCTACGTTTGTTTCCAAACACACAGCGTGCAGTTACTGAAACAATGGACACAATAGTAAGAGCTGAAATTCAAAATAAAAGATGATAAATTTGTTGAATTTGTAATCTTTTTTCATGTTCATGGTCGAAACAACTAAAAGTTTGTTTATCATACTTAAATAAATAAATAAAAACCCTCAGTGGCATTTGATTTCCTTAATCATTCTCGCCTACTTACCGATAAAGAAGTTATTCCCCTCCTAAGTCTAGAATTCAAGATTTTGGACAATGCCGTTGATGCTCAGATTTTTATTTTTACTCATGAGAAATGTGTCTTTCTCAAAATAGTAAAGAAAACATGCCCTTATATATTAACAATACGCTGTTATAAATATAAATACAGAGCTGCCAACCCCACATAAAAAAATTTAGGAGCACAAAACTAGAAAAATAAGAGCAAACAAGAAAAAATAGGAGCAAATCTACGATACCAAATTTTTACTAGTTATTCCCATGCACTCCCTTATTTTCACAGTTTTGGCATAGATTTCTTTAAAGCAATGAAACTCAAAGAATGTTTAAATAAACAACAGCAATAAACAAATTAAAATTATTTTATATATGAAGTACACACATAGATAACTTTACTTCTTAAATATAAAAACTGGTTCTTTAGCTGTAAATTTTCTTACTATGTATTATTTAAGAAGTTTACTGTAGTTAATAAATTTCCAAACATTTCAATTTTGATTGATATTACAAAGACTTACCTTTTTATTGATATTTCCAAATCATGTTAAAAATATTTTTATAGAAATATTTACAATTTTTTTTTTTTTTTTTCTGAAGGAAAAAGTGAAAATTTATTCTAAGAAATTTTTAGATTCATAAAAAAGATCAATTTCATTAAAAATAAATATAAACACGAAATAAAGAAAACTATGAATATTCCAATACTTATTTATTTAATGCAACAGTAGTAGCAGATTTTGCTTTTTTTTTAAAAAAAAAACATCTTTATCATATTTTTGAGAATAGCAAACATTTGAAATCTGAGATTTAGCAATCGAATCATCGAACTTCTAAAATCTGTTTTGTTTCTACGAACAAGACTGAATATAAGTTCGCAGGAAGCATTGTTATGTGGGAATGTCAATATCCCCAGCATACATTGTCCTAATCTGTGTATAACAACTGATTTAGTGGTCCTGTTTCTTTGGCTAATGCT
The DNA here is from genome assembly GCF_947563725.1 of Argiope bruennichi. Classification (NCBI taxonomy): domain Eukaryota; kingdom Metazoa; phylum Arthropoda; class Arachnida; order Araneae; family Araneidae; genus Argiope; species Argiope bruennichi. The sequence continues at coordinate 28,746,852 of NC_079158.1, read as the reverse complement.
GCCCACTGCTCATCAATTGTTTCTAGATTTAACACTTTATCAGGTAAATCAGTAGCTTGGTAAAATAAAAATTCAGCTTCAAGCTTGTCTAAAGCAGGCTATAATCTGGTCGAATCCAGTTTGGTTAGGATTTCGTTCGCAGGGAAAGCGTGGAGGATCTTCACATCCGCGTCGTTGCAGAGAAGTGATATGTCTCCGCATTGAGAGCGCGCCCGTTTTCTAAGCGCAAGTCTAGCGACTGACGAAAAGCAAACCGCATTCAGTATCGGAAACGATAATTTTTCAAAACCGAAAGTAGTATTTTTTTTAATTGCATTTGGCAAGCATATTATTCAAATTACATAGGGAGAGTGGGAAAAACAAAAATAAAACCGTCAAACTTTAAAAAATCGGTGTTTTCTGATAATTTTCGGATTACCAGAGTAAACTGATAAAAATCGGAGTACTTGGCAGGTCTGTAAATATATAACTTGAACTAGTGTTTTTATTGAATTTAGCATGCGATATTTGGCAATTAATTGCTGATATGCGGCTAATATAAAAGTATTAGAAAATCAAATATGCATTTAGACGTGTTTTTTTCAGATTGATTGAAAACAAAATTTTACATAAAACTACGAGTCACAAGATCAGATACCAGCTTCCATTTATTCAAGTCAATGTATTTTTGGAGTTATTTCATATTACATTTGAGCAAACGTGCAGACTGAGAGACGGTCAATCCCTTGAGGAATTTGATTCCAAATTTCAAGCGGATCTAAATTTTGGATGCTAAACATTTGTACCAATTTTTTTTAATCTTGATCTTTACTTTTATAATTGCTGTGTTAGGCCAGGAGTAAACATTAAGAAAAGTGTAAAATTAATATGTTTCATTTTTTTTTTTTATTTCGATAGAAATTTCACTTCAGTAGATGCTACATAAACGGAAATAATTGGTAAAATTTCCAGATCGATATCTGCCTTATTGAAAAATTACACTTTATAGAAATAAGCTTACTCATCGTAAAACGTGTAAACGATATTCTGATGATTTCTGATTGAAAAGAAAAAATACCCTATTCTGTTAACTTTAAAAAAAAAAAAAGTTTTTACTTTGCAGAAACTGTTTCTCGAAAAATATTAAAAAATAAACTTCGCGAGGTGAAATGGTCGACGAGAAATGCATTCAAATTTAATAAGTAAAATAAAATGTTAATTTCAATTTCAGTTTTCATCACTTTTTCCTGAAAAATTTATCATTTCCATTTGAAATCGGAGAATACCATTTTAAAAATAGGTTTAAATTCAAATCTGGGAATTCTGATTGATATATTCCTAAATACTTGTAGTTATCTTTAACAGCCATATTTTCTCAAAAAAAAAAAAATTGAATTTTATCAAAATTATGTTGGCTGAAATTTTTAGCAATTATTCTCTCCAATGTACCAAATACATAAGTGGAATTTCAAAGTGTCCACTTTTTTTTTTTTTTTTTTTTACTACTGAGTTTTAGAATTTTAAAGATTAGATAGTTCATTTTATAGGTTTCCAATGCTTGCAACTGTTTAAGCCAAGATTATTTATTTGAAAAAAATTCTTCATTTAAACATGGAAATTCAATATTTTGATCCCATGCCTGCCATTATCTGATAATAAATCGAAGTTTAAACTTTGAGGTCAGTTTTGAATTGCCAAATCAACAACTCAAAATAGTAAAATTGCTATTATGTATATTTTTGCTATTTTGTATTATTGTTATGTATTATTTAAAATACAATTTGACTAAACTATAGTGGATTAGGCAAGTCTACTTTTATAAAATTAAATACTGTGTTGGATGTTGATAAAAAAGCAAGTAAACTTCAATTCAAATATTAAATTTTTTTTAAAAAAATCATGTTTTGATCGATATAAACTGTTTTTTCAATGCATTATGCTTTTTCTAACAGAAATAATTTTGTATCAGATGTGACATTCTAAGGAAACAAAAGCTCCCCACTTTTTTTTTGAAAAGATGGATTACTAATAAAATATTTAATGAATGTTAGATTTCTTCGAAAATGAAATGCCAGGTCATGCATTAGAAATTAGCAGTTAAAATCTCTTAATAGAAAAGGATAAATAAATTTAAAGACTCTAGATAAAGAACTTTCTACATAATCATAGAAACAAAACACACTAACAACCTCTAAAGAATTTTTATGTGTCCTTAACCTATGCTCTGTATATATATATATATATATATATATATATATATATATATATATATATATATATATATATAAATTCATCATACTTTTACTTTTTTTTATTACATTTAAAATAGAAAGTGTAAAATAATATTAATAAGAAATGAGACATTGCACCCTGTTCTCCCTCATAAAAAAAATACACTTCACAGCATTTTGTGCTTCAAATTTATTTTCAAACAAGTATTAAAATTCATTAAGAACTTCAGTAGAAAACTTCTAACAGGGTGAGATACTTCATATATAACTTCAATGAATAGAACAATGCATCATTGCAAAACATCAACATTTTAAAGGTGAACTTGAATTTTCAAAGACTTTAACATGACAGCAAGTAAAGGACCTTCTCCATTTCACACAATTGGAAGAAATACAAGCACAACAACAATTGCATTGATAGCTGCAAAAACTAAACATTACATGATAAACATTTATATTTTACCAAATATGTTGAAATATTCAAGCTATAAAGAAAAATAGAAAAAGTAAACAATATTATAAAAAAAATCACAAGACAATTGGCAATATGATCAATAAACTTTCTTACAGTTTGCAATCAAACATCAAAATATATCAAAATTATCACTTGATCTTAAGCAAATTCACACAACAAACTCTCTTTTCTAGCAAAAGTTTTTTTTTTTTAAAAATCCAACTCTCAATATTTATAATTAGTACTGATAACTTGGAGATATATATATTTCACAAATTCATGAATATGAATTTCTTTATTTGGAATAGCATATATTTTTAAATTTAAAATGAACAATACAATTTTGAAGAAAGATCAAAATATTATTTAAAAAACACTAAGATGTTATTGTAAATTTTCTGATGTAGTGTTTTATATGCAACATTCAAGAAGAGTTGAAAAGTATAAAAAATACTGGATTACTTACGTTTAAAAACAAAAAAAAAATAGTGCCTAAAACGCAATGTTTCCAATGTAATTGGTAGTTATTGAATTTCAATCATTCGAAATCAACATAGTTCCATAACAAGTGCACCGTTTCTTAAATTCAAAGTTACTTCAGAAAATTATCACTTAGCACCTGAAATAATATGGAAAGTTCAAAATTATAAACCCATTATCAATTATGCATAATTCCAAATTATCAGTACTTTTAATGAATCATCAAAACTAACATATATTATTTTCAAAATAAAATTCATAAAAATAATACAAACTTCAAGATGACTATAAAATCAAAATTCATAATATTAAAAAGCATAAAAAAGGGTACAAATACTGAGATTCATTTTTGATAACATAAAATGAAAGCGCATCCAAAACTATACAAAAAGAATCTTTTGAATTTTTTTTTTTTTTTTTTAAAGAAATTAAACATGAAAGATTAAAGCCCAAGAATTTTCATAATTATGTTTTGTTTACAAATATAGAAAGATTCCTTCAATCCTTAAGCAACTGTTAAAAATAGAAATTAAAGTAACATAAAACAACAGTCTTTGACAAAATTTTTAATAACCATTTGAAACACCATAAGGAAACATTTGTCATAATATAGTTTGAAGCTATAGAAGATAAATTTTAGATGAGTTAAAGGGATACAGCAATGAGTTAAAAGAACATTACATATAAAATCTTTTCAAAACTCTTATTTGGAATAATTAATAATATGCATTTCAATATTACAGCAAAGTTTATGAAAGCCTTTTTCATTGAAATTTAATTGAAATGACTTATTTTTTATTTGAAACTGATATGCACATATCTGTTAGAATATTTAAAACACTTTTTTTACATTGATAAGAGTAAAATAGATATTTTTAATAATTCCTACATATATACACACTCTCTACAATTTTCACCAGAAGACAATTTCTAAATATAAAGTATCATTATCTTTCAGAAAAGCAGAATCTTCTTTCTCATCAAACTAAATTTTTACTCAACCAGAAAGAGTGTTTAAACATCAGCCATGTTTATAGTGTTTTTTTTTTATACCTTATAATAATATTTTTATTTAACATGAAATGATGCACAGCATTACTTTGTATCATTTCATAAAATACCAACTTTAGAAAAGAAGGGGGGGGATATAAAATGGGATTAACTTTTTAATTTAGGAATAATGTAATATCAATAAAAATAACAGTTGAACTGACTATTAAAAATAAAAGCTTTCATTTTAAAACAAAGATAAACGAATTCTAAATACTTTGGCAGATATTTTTCAAAGTTATTGATATTAACAACATTCATTTAATTTCAGAAACTAACTACTCTAAATGGAAGTTTCCTGAATATCACAATACATTTCAATAATAAATTTTATCATAGAATAAAATAATTTTATATATACATATCTTTGAACTTCTTAATTTTATGCACTTTATGAATAATTTGACATTAAACTTTTAATATATATATAATTATAAAATCTGAATATATTTTTTTCTAATGGAATTTTTTCTTTAATAGAGTAACAAAACATTCAAACAAGTTTATCATAAATATACAAGGAGTAAATTGCAAATTTATGCTATAGGTAAAAAGACAACCCTTTAAAATATTAATTCTAATTACAATGTCAATTAAAGTACGGTAATTAAGTACAACTGCAATGACACTACTTTATACTGTGTATAATAATAAAACATAAAAAAAAGGTTAATGAACATAAAATTATGTGCATGATATGACTTAAGTAACACAAGGATAGCAGCACATTTGTTTTGTAATAAAATATTGCAATTATGTTGATTTAAAAATTACATTAGGCACACAGAAAAAAAAATGTTTTAAGTTCCCATGTATATCACAAGTACAAAAATAGCTTTCCTATGTTGAGAGTAATGTGCATTACTTAACCAGCACCACACTGAAAAGCAATTCAAGCATCTAATTGACATAATGAGCACCCTGTGATATAGCTGTGCTCAGAGCTTAGATCAGCATCAACTAAGTGAGATAGTTATTCTAATATAAAACAGTAAGTACATATGTCCTTAGATGACTGGATAGATTACAAAAGGGGAAGGGCATATTTTAAAGCTATTGGAAATTGGCATATATATAATTACCATACCATGCAAATAATTTTAATAACTTTAAAATCATTTTATTAATTTAATTTTTTTAACTGAATTTTGAAAACATAATATTATTAAAATATTAAGCACTGCATGAATTACAAATGATTCACTAGCTTAAATCATCCTCCTGTATGAAACACAACTGCTTACACAATTAAAAAAACGCCTTGTAACTGTAATTTCTTTCACTATTATTATAACACTTAATAGGTTAAGACTTCAGTTCTTAAGCTCATTATTTTCAAAATTGTGTTAAAAGAACCCTGCAGTTTTATTTAATATCAATTACTATTTTTTTTACTACGAAATGCCAATAAGTTTTTTAAGAATCAAATTTATTTTAATGGTAAAAAAGACTTAAAATACAATAATCCAAAAATTAAAATATACTATAAGATAAATAAATTTAATAACTGCTAAAAATGTGCATATTATCAAACTAAACCCTACTTAACAAAAGTAGCAAAGAAGTGAAGTAGTTCATATTTCTTTTTAATCAAAAATCAATAAAGTATGTTATCATAATAAATCTTTATGCAAAGTTTCAAATTGCACTTACATAAATAGTTGATGCTGATAGCCCATATCAACTTGGGATTTATTCACATTAAAAAGTATTTACTTCCACAGAATGTACTTCCAGACTTAATATCCAGAAAAGAAAAAAAAGAAGAAAATCTCTCTGTACCTGTTTTTAGCACCATACAAAGAGATCTAGACCAAATTTGATATTCAAATACTAAATTTCAACAAATCATCTTTCAACAGTCGTATTATCCTTAGGTTGTGCTGTTTGCTGAACCTGACTACTTGTTTGCATGGATGGAGAGTCAGAATATATTATGCTCTGGGATAATTCAATAGAACTAGATGGAATGTTAGAAATTTGCTGCACAGTCGATTGAAAAACTTTTGTTATACTCGTCTGAGAAGGTTGAACATCAGAAACATCAGATTTTGTGACCATGTTTCCTTCTTCAACTTTCTGCTTTCTGATACGTGCTTGTACAATAGCCAAATGTCGGAGCAAATATTCTTCCTTGGGTGCTAAAGATGCTGCTTTTAACAGACATGCTTCAGCATACTGCAGAAGACCACGCTCAACATATACCACACATAAATTGTGAATAGCTTGAATGTTAGTAGGGTCTAGTCCCAAGATCTTTTCATAGCACTATCAAAAAAAAAAAGAAAAGAATTCATTATTAAATTAAATCAAAGTCCTTCTTTACATGTATTTAATAAATTATGTACACAGGGAGTCTCAATACCAGAGTTACAAACTTTTAGGAAGACAATATACATGTAGAATGACATAGTAATGATACTGGATTGGAAATGCTTGCCAGACACAGATGTCATTACACATGCATAAAATTTCTAAACATTCCTTCTCTTCATTTCAGCAATTCATTGTAAAATTCAATGATCTCAGAGCCCAGCAAATTCAAAATCTAGTAAAATATGCATAGTTTATTGGAAAAAAAATATATTTTCCCTCATCCATATTATAGTGGCAATATTATCAATAATGTCATCAAAACTTTATTATTCTTTTATTTCAAAGAAAATAATTTGACATTCATCTACTTATTCTTATTTGGACCGATGGAGCAAGAAGGTCTGTAGTGAATCTATTCAAGTTGGTTATTTATTGTAGACTGAATGAAAGTGAATTGTATGTTTTGAATTGATTATGAAGATGTCATTCACATGAAATATGTATTTTGGATTTAAATTCTGTAACAGTTGTGAAATCATAGATTGTAATTATTGAATCTTGTTATGAAATGCTCATATGAAGATTCTCATGAAATGTTCCGGAATGCTGTGCTTGTCAAATTACATTATGTCTGATCTTCAATTTCCTAGTGGACTATATATAGTCTACCCCTGTTAGAAGTTGGTAACTGATTTTGTCTGTATATATTCCATTAGCTACAGCAATAACTAAAAGTTTGCAAAAGTTGTTATCTGGAAAGATTAATAATATCTCTATTTTCCATGATTTACCAAACATTTACGAAAGCTATACATGTCTATACCCTATGCAGTTTATAATTTTAAAAGAAGGTGAAGATACTTCAAAGTACCATAGACTTCCTCAAAGGATTAATTAAAATAATAGAGAAGAATTTTAATTTGGAGATTGCCATGTTTTCTCTCAGTTTCATGATTTTTCTATTAAACAAAAATTAAAAAAAAAAAAACTGTGGAATTTATAATAATATAATATCAATGGCAAAAAAATTAAAGACATTGTTTTTAACCATAAACAAGTAAGTTTATGCTCATAAAACTGAAATTGGAACATAATTCTCAACTTCTACAAAAAAATGGAAAAGTAAATAATTTTTTTTTTATTTTTCTGTTGACCAAAAATCTTTATATAATTCTGATTTGAATAAATATATACATTCATTGTAAAATATTATTTCATATTTATTTTAAATCATAAAAAATAATGACAGCAATATAAATATCATTAATATAAATTTATATCACTGGAGAAATAATTTGTGTTTGTTGGAAACTTTAAAGGCTCCATAGTTGGACCTAGAAGTGCATATTGAAACATATACTTTGCAGAGTGGTAATGTGTTATTGATAACAATTTCTTTGAAATCTTAATTAAACATTAAGATAATATCAAGGAATAAATATCAAGGAATAATAAATATCAAGGAAATATTAAATGAATCTGGCACATGTAAAACAATGGTTGAAAAATTTTTTTTTCAAGAAATAATAAAAGAAAATGTCTTTGTTAGTGCTCTATGGGATAAACCATTAGACCTAGAACTTCCGAATTTTGCACACATATAATATGGGGGGGGGGGGGGAATATGCACTTCCAAGTGATTTAAAAAAAAAAAAAAAAGAATTACTGTTAATTAATTATTAAACAAAATGTCAATGCTTTTCTGCCATAACTTCCTAAAATACTGAGGTACAAACATAATTTTTACCCATCTTAAGTTTCAAAGATTTATCTTTTCAGTAATGCCAATATATTTGGAATAAAAAAAAAATATCTACTTTTAAATTAACTTTAAAGATGTTTTTGAGTATATTTAACAACAATATTTCCATTGTTGGGCTAATATTATTACATCCTGTTTTCTCTTTTATTGTTAACAATCAACATATGAAAATTTAGTGTTTTTTATAGAAATGAATAATTTTCTGTTTAATCCATTCACTGCCAAGATTAAACCTGATATTCTGGCCCTCTATCAAAATAGATGATGCATTTTTTTCTGTCTCTTTATTATAGTACAGAAGGGATTTTCTAATTAGTTCAGTGCAACCCACAGGTAATGTTCATGATGGTGAATTTGCTAAAGCATGCTACTGACATTTGTTTTAATATTATGGCAGTTTATGTCTAAATTTGAAAATAAATAATGATGATTTTTTTTCCCTTACACCTGTGATATTAGATGTAAAAAAATATGTTATCACTCTTAAATTTTTGACGTTTGATTTTCTTATTGTATCATGCTGAATTATTTTAATTGAACCAGAAAATATTTACACAATATTTGTCTGATATATTATATAAATCAAGAAATATATTCTGTAAAAGATACTAAACTTTGATTTTGAATAATTTTTCTTTTTGTCCCTATATTTATTATTCTAATATTTTGAGTCAGCAAGCTTGTTAACAGACTATTTTAAATTATATTTAGTGTTTTTAAAACACTTCCTACATAAATTATATTTCAGATTTTAAGTGAAATAAAAAAAAATAATTAGAGAGACATATAGTACAATGAGAGTAATTGTATATGACTTCTAAAATTGTTCAAGTTAAATGACTGTCAAAATTTAAAGATTAAAAATACTTTGCTGAGGAAGGCATTAAGATTAAGTTTATAGAAAATATTGAATTTAAATATTACATAACTAATAATGCCAAAGAAACAACTGGTCACTCATCAAAGTTTTACTAGTAACAAATATGAATGAAAAAAGTTAATGTTGTTTTTTGATAATTAGTAATGAAAATTTTTAATAACTCTTTAAAATATTTTCACTTTATTTGATAAGGATACATAAAAATTTCAAAAGAACAAATACAATAATAAATTCTGTTGGATATTAATAACCTCTCAACAATTATCAAGACAACTTTATGATGGTATGAAAGGATAATTCTTATAGAACTCTTCAAGTTATATTAAAAGATATTCAACTAATGTTGACTTTTCCTTTCAGAAACAAATTATATCAACAATTTTGGACAATCTGAGTAGTTCCTTATACAAATAACATTTCAAGCATGAGTTGATCAATGCTACAGCTCTTATAAATGTGAGTAAGTATTTTTCCAGTTAGTAGTACATTGTCAGTTTATATTGAAATACTAATTATATTAAGAGGTAATAAGTGGAAAATAAACAAATGAATTGTATATCCCTGCTAAGAGTAAGATATACATATTGAAGTCAATTCAAATTAATTATAATATCTGGACCATTATTACTACTAATTACTTAAATGCATTATATCATTTATATAACTTCAATAAGAAAGGAAATAAAAATATGGTCTGACAGTAAAACTCGAAAAAAATTGATTTTTTTTTAAATACATATTTATTATAGGTTATGAAAAATTTATTCATTTTTCTTATTCTTATAAAATTTTGGAAAATTGCATTCGACAGCATAATTTGTTAAGCAATGAAATACTGATTAAAAAATTACATTCATGTATTTAATTTTTAGAATTTCTCATGAATTGCTTACTTTTTGAGCAGCATCAAGATCTTTTAGATGATTTATATATACATCACCCAGCAATATCAGACCTTTGATGTGTTCTGGATAATGCTAAAAATATATAAATACATGATTTTGGGATGAATTTAATGAATAATAAATAACTTTTCTTTCAAAATTGAATATTTTTGCAATGATTTACAATCATTTATTTACTAATCATCATAATTTATTTTTAAGAGTTTCTCTTCCTTATACAGTAAAATTATACATAATGTATTTAACATTTTTAGAGAAAACTTTTGATGTTGGCTAAGTGAGGTTCATTGGTACCTGACAAAATTAGAAATGGCAGTAAACATTTAAATAAAATTTATATTTATTACCATGCCAGCATAAAGAAAACTCATAAATAAAGTTTTAAATTTAAAATATGACAATACATATGGAAAGAAATACATTGCTACTGATATAAACAAATTGTATATTAAATGTAATAACTAACTATTTGTAATGCAATATCGAAAAATAAATTATTAAAAAGTGTTAAATATTCAGGTTCTCTATAAAGTAACACTGAGTTTAATTTAGTCTGTAACATAAAAAAATATATATTCATGAGAATCCTTTATTTTTTTAACCTTTGACTTTCAAAGTGTGCAAATATCTCATCTCTGTTTGTGAGATTCAGATATTTACTTTATTTAAATTCTTTGTTCTACGTAATTATTTTTATAATAATTTATATAAATATATATACAAAATAGTCAGTAATCATTAAAAGTAATTGATTCTAAACTCTACCTAACAATACTCATCTCCTAAACTTCAAATAAAACGTAGAAAATTTGTAGCTTATGCAATAATTTTACTTTAAAATGCCCCTGAATAGTCAAACTCATGGGTCTGCTTTTATACTTATTTCACAGATCAAAGCAATGTAAATCATCATTTATTTTAAACCATTAAATATCAATTTATTACAAGCATAAGTTTAATAAATAATTTCTTTTCTAATGCTTTATTATTAGGCAATATGTTCACTTGTTAGAGGCTTTTAAAAGTTTTTTGTTAAGCCATGAAATAGAATCATAGAAGCTTTCTTTCAAGATCAAAACTAATGGGGGGGGACTGTAAAACAGCGTGCAAAAACTGTATAAGTTTGAAAAACGAATTCCACCGAAATCTTAGCCAAGATAGCCTTTTTTTTAGACTCAAGATTTTCATATGATACTGCAGCTTAATGTTAGGGAATTAAAATAACAAATATCAGATCCTCTGAAGCACAAGAAAGATAAAACCCAGAGTAACTAAAAGCTTCAAATGTTTTAATGTTAGAATTTAATTGGTTAAAAAAATAATTAAGAACACATATAAAATTATTATATATACACATATACTTGATTGGGACACATATCTGTGGCCCAATAACTAAATTATAAACAAAAATAGCCATGATTGGAAAGATTTCATAAATATTAATTATATTTTGTACTATTAAAATTAAAAATATACAATACTGAAAAAAATTATATATATATATATATTGATACTACTATTAGTCATGTTCAGCCAAATGCCCTTTACTACTAAGTCAACCTAACTGGTCATGCAAAGTAACAGCCAGTTTCTGTATCAAATGAAGGGTGCAAAGATATAAAGCAAGAATCTCCTTATTGATTATCATTTTACATCCTGCACCCTTGTTTAAAACAGAAACTAGTCGTTGGGCCGGTTAAGTCAGGCAAGAAGTGAAAGGGTTAAATTAAAACACATTCTACTCTTGTGTGACCAATACTGACATAATTATAATTCAATATTTTGGCCAATCAATGCTTTTTAGGAGAATCTGTCATGCAAGCATCATGTATTCATTGGCAAATTTTTTATAGAGGTAACCACTGAATTCATAATTTAATCTCAAGAGAGTGGTTTTTTTTTCTTTGTTTGTTTGAATGTACATGTTATCAAGAATATTTAAATAAAAATGATTAAAAAAGATTGCATTAAAAAAATTACACTTTTTTTTTCCAAAAATACATCTACTGATTCAAATATAAATATTATTCTTTATATCTTTTAGAATATTTTCTAATGGGTATGATGAAGTATTGGCTCATCTCTTATTGGTTAAGAAATATTTACTAAACAGTTTTCAAATTCCAAAAATACCTTTAACAGTTGTTTAAGAAAAGGCACAGCTTCTAAGGGACGGTGATCATCAGAGAGTAACAGTGCCAAGTTGAAAAGAGCACTTCGAAAATTTTTCTTCAGCTGCACAGGAAAATAAAATAACAGTTTATAGATCAACAATTTACAAGACAGATATCTGTTTCTAAAAACATTAAATCTCCAAACATACAATTTCAAATTAAAAACTTTCCTATACAAAATTTAAATGAAGAATACATGACAGTGATCTGAGGATCATTATTTTGCATAAGACCTTTTTCAGATACAAATTGGTTTAGAGGTGAACTAAAAAACCAAAAAAAAAGTTACAATATTAATTTGCTAATATGCTAATATAATCACATTTACAATATCTGGTTGGTTTGGTTATATTAACGTCCCGTTTGAAGCAACACTAGGGCTATTTTGGGACGGACCTCGTAATTTTGAACCACGGTCAGATGACGAGGACGACACCTGAGCTAGCACCCTCCTCTCCACACCACACCACACCAACGGGAGGACGTTTGGCCTGATGGATTTAATGTGCAACAGACCCCCTTACACGACGGTTCTTCAGTGGAATTGGGTCACGAACCTGAAACCCTCTGGTTCCGAAGCCGACACCTTACCACTGGGCCACCGCGGCCCCCATTTACAATTGCCAAATTTTTATTTTCATGTTCTATCATATAGTCCATTCCAGTAAAATTTTATTGAATTAAAAGTGAAAATTTTCCATCATATATCAATTAGCTTACAGATAATTTTGTTTATTTCCTGTGAAATCTAGCATATCTCATTACAATGCTTATAAAATTATGCGCTAAAACTGATAGTGGTAATGTTTAAGATAATTAATAATAACAAAGCAAAAATATGATCTCATTTTAAAATTCTTTACAGATTACATTTACCAATACCGTCAATTCACAAACTACCAAAAAGTTTATAAACAAAATATACAGAAATAAAAGGAAAGCTATTATAATTAGTGAAGATTAACGCACCATTTTTTGCAACATTCTTGCATGATGAAAACAATATATAGCACCTTACATCCCACTCCACTTAATCTCCAAACTTCTATATAACACCAATATAATGGACTTTTGAATATTGGTGTTAGATACATCAATCAACATTCATGATTAATCATTAGTGAAACTAGATCTGAAACCCACAATATTCTGGCTCCAAAAACAAAATTTAATATTTGATCAATGTGGCCCCTCACATTGGTTAAAATTGATAAAAATTGATATTATAAATAATATTTTTCCCTCTTTGTAAAAACTATTGAACTATCAATCCCTTTATTTATCCAAGTATTTTACCATCAATTCTTCAACTTTATTTTTCCTTGCAGAATGATCCCAGGGAATCCAAGAAAAGTTTTTTTTTAATTAATTGAAATTTCTTAAATACTTATTATCTGCATTACATTCTCTGTGTTCTTTTGAATACCATCAGAAACAATAGTTATATTATGAAGATAAAAGTACCATTTAAATCCAGCTTATAAGTACCATCAGTAAATAAATGGTTAACAAGAGAATAAATATAATAATTATTTATTTTTATTAAAAAATGAATAATTTTATCATGTCGCATTTTTTTTAGCATAGACTAGTAAAAAATGTTTTTGAAAATAGAATACATTTACTTTCAAAATTCTGCAAAGAAGGTCATATCTTAATATTAAACAAGTGGATAGAATTCCATCCTTCAAACATAGTTTTCTGCAATGTTAAGTTTCACCCACCCACCCACCCCCTTTTTTTAATGAAGACTCTCCTTAAAGGAATATCAACATTTAAAAAAATGTAATTAATCAACACATAAATTAATGAGGGGAAGAAACTGAGAATAACTACAAGCTATATATTCCATTTAAAATACAAGGAAATCGGAATATTTCTATTTCTTTTAGAAATTTTGAGCAAGAAAAGAAATTGAGTTACCTCAATGGCCTTTTTAAACCATTTTTCAGCAAGTTTAACTTCTTTATCATCCATTGCTAACATTCCAAGGTTAAAATATATGCGTTCATTAACTTTACCTTTTTTCAACAGTTTGTACAACCTTTAAAAAAAATTTATTTTTAAAAAATGCTTCACAAAATTCACTATTATATATATTTAAAATATACAAGATTACTAGAAACAGTAGATAAATATCAATAATGAGAAATCTTGAATAGAATAATCACATGAGAATCCTTGTGTCATTACAATTAAGTCAATGACAATGATTAATAAAACCAAATATCTATAAATACAAAATAATTTAACATATTTGGCAAATTAAAGAAGTCCTGCTTGATAAAAAGAAATTTACTACTTAAACTTATTTTCTTTTTCCTGATAATAAATAAAATTCCACTTTTTTTATTCGTTAATATGTTGTGAGACAAGTATTGAACTTTCAGCTTGAAATAAGAAACAATATTTGCAACTAAGCAATATGATATAACAAAATCAACAATTTTTCTCAATAAAAACAGCTAGAAAAACTGTAAAATAAATAAAAATATACACATATAAAATATTTAAAAATAATAAAATGTTTAATTAATCTTAATTTTTTTTAAATCATGATGATGCTTCTCTATAAAAAAAATATTAAAATGTTGTCAGTATCTTTGGATACCAATAAATTATTTAATAAATGGCTTCAAAATTTTATTCATATGATTCTACTGAAAGAACATACCTATCAAAAATAAAATATATAAAAAAAAAACTTTAAAATTTAAGTTTTAAATTTTCTTAATGAATTTTTCTAACATGGATACCTTTCTCATCATGTAGTTTGAAATTTAAAATAAACATCTTTGTTCTATTGACATATAAATTTCAGACAGAAAAGTAATTTGTTTTTTGGCAATTATCACATACCTATCATAAGCAGTTTTCCTTTTCTGAACATTTCCACTTTCTTGAATTAAAATTGCAGAATTCATCAGAGCTTGCTAAAAGGAAAATCAATCTTACTAAGCTAAATTTTAAGAGAGTTTCTTCATTTCACAGAACCATGAAAACTGCACAATAATCCCAACTAGAAAAATGAAGTTTTAATGATACAAGAAAGTTCATTGCTTATTTATATTATCACACTTATTTGTTAATAAGTGCATTCATCGTTTTATCTGATTTTTAGAAATTTCAAACCTTTTTTTAAAAACTTTTTATATGAATCTGCTTACTGAATAACATTTAAAATGTAATTTTTTTTTTTTTTTTTTTTTTTATGAATTTCTGTACAATGTTTATTTTATTCAGAATCCCAAACTGGGCACATTTGTCCCTAAATGATAATGGAAGCCAACAACAGTTGCATAATGCTGCTGTAGATTTACAAGAACTTTTAATATTTTGTTTAACAGGCAGCTGATTGCTTGCCATAGATAAGGTTAAAAGCAAATTTTTCTTAATAAAAAACTGACTTCATGTGAATTAAAATTGTTTTGCAAACATCCTTTTAGAATTTTACACACACCTTTCAACATGCAAACACCAAAAATGATAAAAAAAAAATTTCTTAGTATGGCTAATATTTTTATATAGGCATATCAAGTAATTTAGTATGAACTTATTTTTCATTTTGAATTTTAAAACAAAAAGAAAAAAAATCCATATCATTTTCCTTTTTCTAAATAAGTTTAAAAGTAATTTTCAAGAAATAAAGATCTGATTAATTTATTCAAAAAACAGATAAGTCCTTTTTCAGTAAAAATAAAAATAAAAATTTGGTATTCAAGTCACTAGAAGAAGCAATAATACAATAATACACATAATCATAGAAAACTAATTAGTGCTATCCTTCAAACAGCATGTGGCATTTCCTCTCTGGTTCAGAAAAAAAATGAAAAACTCGAAAGCTAAACATTTGCAAATAATCTTTAAATATAAAAAATTGATATTTGTCATGTTGTTTACTTTTCTTTATAATACTGATTAAAGATATCAGAGTACTTTTCAATTTGAATATGTAGCCCGAAACCTGAATAAATCCATTAAAATATATCATAGTTAGAAGAATTAAATTTGTTAAGAAACAATTCAGGAAAATATATGTATTGTCACCTCCCTTTAACAATATTAAGTTTTCTAAATTGGTAAATTAATAACACAAAAATCTAATAAACGAGAGAATGAGAACAGTAAAAAAAGCTTAAAGTATCATTAAAATGAAAATATTAAAAAATATATGTGAACATTTTATCAATTTTACCTCATGCTCAGGATCAAGCTCTAATGCTTTATCGAAGTAGGCCAAAGCATGTGAAAGTTTACTTTGCTCTAAATACACTACACCCAACTGAAAAGGAACCAAAATTGTTATTATGATGCATTCTTCTGCATCAGTGAATAAACATGATTATAACAAAGCACATGATTACAGTAAGCTTGCACATGTCTCTTTTAGTCCCAGACATATGTAAGCAATATACAAATAAGAGGATTATAAAAGATGAATTTAAGTAGCAATCTTAAATGTATAATTTTTCATTGAAATTAGATTAAATTACATAGTTAAATATTTTCCTTTCATATAAAAATGAACAAATCAAATAAATATCATATGCTTACACAAAATTGATGAGTCATGAAAATTCTGCAACATGATTAGAAGAGAGCCTCAAGTATATGTTTATGTTTTAATTCAAAATTATATAAGTCTTGGTAATGCCTTAGGCAATTTTTTTAAAGCAATCATATTCTTAATGCCAGTCAGCATCTCAGTTTCACTACTTAGCTTTCCAGTTATCCAGAAAAAAAATATTGTTAAAATTTTATCAATGGAACTCTTTAATAAAATCTTAATAGTATTTCTGTAGTCTTGCCTTGACACTTCTTTTAATTTAAACTTAACCCATAAGATTCATAGTCTATTAATTTAAATTTTGACTGCTTAACTCTAGCATCTGATTTATTTTAAAATGAAAATACTTTTAACATGAAGCAAATTCTAAACAAGAACAAAATTATAAATACAAATACAATGGTACCAACATATTATTAAAGATCCATTTTTTTTTTTTAACTTAAAAGTCTTTTATTCTATAAATACCAATTTTTTAAAAAAATCACATTTTTGCCATCTGTAATTGTAATAATTTTATGTTTTCATTCTGTTTCTGAAAATTACAAGTGCTCATACTTTCACTTTAAAATATAAATGCTATTTGCTTTTGACTCAATTAAAAAATTTGTGTATTATCAAATCACTATTACATTACTTCCTTTCGATTGTTGCACTTCATTAAATAATTCAAAATGGCAGAAAAAGACTATTATCAAGAGAGTATTTATAGAGCTGTAAATAATGTTCATTCTGTACTTGATTACTGAAATAAAAGAGCTGTCCTCTTTAATATTACTGAAATTCATAAACTATTCATTGCTGTTTTTCTCAGTGAATTTTAATTTCAGACCAGATATTCTATACACAGTTTCATTACTAATATTTTCTAAGCAATCAACAATCAACTCAAACAATTATAAAATGTTTCTTTCATTTAGAATTATTAACAAGTTCATAAAATTTTAATTCACAAAAATAGGAAATCCTTTAACGCTCTTGAAAAAAAATGAATATCTAAGTCATGGTGACAAGAATACTGCTTACAATAAAGAGAGATACTAAGACTTCAGATGCCACTGAAATCCTCTTATTTTTTATTATAGATTAGAAATATGAGGCATAAGGAATTTCTGTGTGTTCTGTCTTGAATTTAACTAAATACCAGTTTAATTAAGATGATTAACGGTTGCAAAATTATGTTTAACTGTATCATTTTTCATATTTAAAAAGGCTAGAGGGCAAAGTTCAAAAGTATACATTTATATAATCCATATACCATAGCAAGTATATAAAACAACTTAATGAAACATAAATGGTTTGCTGATAAACCATACAGCACAAATTAGCCAAAAACATAAAGAATCTAAAAAAATTATGGAAACTTCAAAACAAAATACAAATAGTCAGTGGGCTTGTCTATGATAAGTGCCATTAGAAGCAACAACAAATAGAGGATAAATAATATGGATATGTCTAAATTTTACATCGTGTCAATTAAAAAGTGGTCCCAAATAATAAATTGTCTGTGAAAAAATATCTTATATCTTTATTGTAAATATAAAGCAGGTGAAAGCAATATATTGTATAGAGTACTGAAATAACAATCAGCATAATATCAAGCATAAATAATACAACCTCTACATCATACAATCATTTCAGTTCACTACAACTGCAGATAGACATCTTAAATTTTAGAAACATGAATTAATCTATCAATCATCATTTAGAGGAAAATATTCAATCATATCAGCAGTGTTGAAATTTCAGAAAATATTTATCTTCGTCATAAAATTCCAAAGGAAATTAGAATGGAGTATTTGGTTGTAAATGCTATGGTGTCTTATGATAGGATTCTAATTCAATTAAAGCCTGTTAAGTAGGTGTATTTTTGTAAATAATCAATATTTAATTTCACCAATTATCTGACTCTCTAAAATCAAGATTTTATTTTCTTTGAAAAATATATCTAGGAATAAATTTTGCTAAAAGACTAAAGTTTTATGTTTTTCTTTTCTTCATACATGCATCTGAGGTACTGTATTTTATTCAAACTGTTTTTTGTTTCTGTATAATTTCAAAAATAAATGCTACCACAAAGCTATTTACAATGCTATTTAAAAAAAGAATACGAAGGAATTAAAAAGATGAAAGTTCTGGCATTTGAAAATCATCACGAGAAATGAGGAATACTTTACAATCATAAGTAAGAATCACAATCATTTCTAAAGTATAAAAATACATTACAAAATTTCATGGCCATAGAAAAATAATCAAAAAGTTCTTTAATATTTTTTCCGAAAGTTAAATGAAATTCAAGATAACTATATTACATTATTTAAAAAAAATGAATACATCTTGTCAATAATATAACTAAAACAGTATAAAATCCAAAAATATAGCAAGCAAAATTATATATATTATATCTACATTTAAACAAATTATTACTTTGGTGTTATTAATAATTCAATAACTCTAAAATGGTAATATAATTTAATGATTCATAATAATTCATTTTAGTAATTTCATATTTTTTTAAGATAAAGGCACTTACATTATAATAGATGTCTGGATTTTTGTTATCTAATTGCAATGCCTTTTCATATACTTCTTGTGCTTCAGTTGTTCTAAAATAATAAAAATTGATCAGCAGCCTAAAAAAATTGCTACTAATAACAAAGAAATTCAACAGAAATTTTAATAATCACACACCTGTTCAGTTTTATTAAAATATCCCCTCTGTTTATATATGCTTGAATATAATCTGCCCTCATACCAATAGCTTGTCGATAAAGCTGAAAAATAAAATCAGAAGATTCTAATTTCATGTAATTTTGTAATAAAATATCTAAATCTTAAATATAAAAATTACTATATTACATTTTATGCTACTTTATTCATTTTAAATATTTAAGTATCAAATAAATAAGCAAAATATCTTAAATTCTAAGTTAATTTCCCAAATAGCTAGTGAACAAATTGCCTTTAGGCAAAAAAAAAAAAAAAAAAAAAAAAAAAATAAATTGCCAGAAAGTATCAATAAATGTCATAGATAATTACTAAATTTTACAAAAAAAAAATCTTTGAAAGAATTAAATCCTTGATAAGCAAAATTAACATGACAAGAATACAATTTTTCAAATAATAAATTTCTTTTACAAGATTTTTATTTTAATATTCAATATTCTTACTGCATCAGCTTCCTCTAATCTAGTGCCATTTCTTGATATCAGATTTGCAAGGTTCAGGAAGACATTTAAATGGCTTGGAGCTATTCGAGCTTGATAAGCTTTACCTGGACGTGCACGTGGTAGAAGGTTCTTTGCCTAAGAAAGGATATAAAACATTCAGACAAAACATTATCAATATTCTGAAGAGCAGAAGAAGAAAACTGGGAATAGAACAAATTTATTGATTATAATTAGAGTTATGACAAGTTTGAAAGTATAACATGAGAATCACAAACTTTTAGATGCAATGTATTAAAATTCCTTAATTTATATCATAAACATATACAGCTTTAAAACTTAAAAGTTTCATTTTTTTTTAAATATACAATTAGAATTAATAAAGGTACAGCATATACAACGATTGATTATAAACTTTTAATTTATTTTTTCGGAAAAGTAGAGCCAAATATCTTTTAACATAAGCTTTAGCTGAAATCCTTGAAAATAATGTTTGCTATTATTCAGAAAGACAAAATGTTTTCATCAATGTTAGAAATAAACCCTAAATATGCTAGGGAAATTTGGGATATTTCCATTATGTTTTCTAAATGATTTCTCAATCAATTTGTCTTTATCACCATTGTTAACTTTGAATTTATTTTAATAATGTCCAATATGTCCTAATTGATGGGCAATGAGCTAGAATTATATTCTTGACCACTAACAAAAAATGCTCAATTCAAAACTCACATATTTGATCTAAAATAAGCTGTTTCTATTTCTTTTATTTTTTGCATTCAAAATTGTGTTTGCTTTATAAGTGTTTATATATATATATATATATATATATATATATATATATATATATATATATATATATATATATATATATATTTCTTTTTTTAAGAATCAGCAATACAATTAAATAATATATAAGTGATATCATATATGAAAGGATTTTCATTCAAAGGAGCATTACTGCATAATGATACAAAATTTAATAATAAATTTAAATCTTTATCGATTAGCAATACAAAAAATTATGATATCCTGACTTTTTTGCAAGTTCTTATTAATGATTTAAAAATTGTAAATATTTCCTAAGAAGTAATGAATTCAAATGGTTACATGAGTTACCAATATATCATTTGTTTGAAATTCATGTGTGTTCTTCCTGCGACAAAATACAATATATATTTAAAAAGAAATACCTTCCAAAATGCAGCTTCTGCTTCATCATACATCTTTAAATTATTATATGTACGGCCAACATTCATATGAGCACCAATGTCATCAGGCTGCACTCTATATAGAACACATTTAAAACCAAACATTATATTAATGTTCTTTGTAAAGAAATCTTGTTTAGTTTAAACTGAAATCACAGTTTAATATAATAATAATTAAAATGATACATAATTGAGCATTATACAATAAATAAATCTACATTATCACAATACTGATTAATAATTTCAGGAAATATTCCTATCAAAAGAATTTAGAAAATTATATCAAGAAGGATCCTCTCAAACTATATGGTGGAGAAGTGATGAATTCAAATGAAATAGAAATTTGCATATGGATATCTGAGAAAGATCAATATTAATGTTGTTATAATATCAAAGTGTCGCGTTGATTCTCTGTATCTATTTATATTGTCTATGTTTCAACTTTTGTTTTGTTCCGAATGGCAATGGTGTTAAAAAAGATGTATATGTAGTTTGAAATTCATTAAAAAAGGTTGTGTTTTACTTTTGAGAATGGCTTTGAGTTTTATATTTACGCCATAAACAAATGCCCTTTGATCCAAGAAATCCAAAGCAGAGTCTTTAATGAAAGTATCTGAATAAGAATATTATCTGATTCGATGTCCAACCGTGACACAAAGCATATATTTTTAACATATTATTATTTTAAAAAATATATATATAAGATTTTAGATTGAAAATCAGAATAAATTCCTTAATTGCTCAAAAGAATTTGCATTAAATATTTTTTTCAATTCCAACCTTTGATAAAAATGAATTTTTTTCTATTCCAATGATTCATTCATATCTGTAAAAAAGGGTTGTGCAAGTGAGTGTATGAGTGACATCTTCATATGAGCTAGAAGTCAGA
Source organism: Argiope bruennichi (assembly GCF_947563725.1). Lineage (NCBI taxonomy): Eukaryota > Metazoa > Arthropoda > Arachnida > Araneae > Araneidae > Argiope > Argiope bruennichi. Next base: position 28,724,787 of record NC_079158.1, on the reverse strand, counting down.
CTTCTGCCCTCGGGTGCACAGGGGTCTTTACCCTCAGAAGCTACTGCACCCCCTTTCTATGGTAACACGGACACAACATCATCACCATCATTCTTTAATATTTTTATAAACTCATTCCCTTGTTTCAAAATTGCTTTTATTCATACATAAAATAAATTGTATAATTTTAGAAACACTGTGTGTATATTATCAGAATGAATCAGTGTGTGTGTTCTTTTGTGTGCATTACATTATAATTTTATCAGTTTATTTAAATCAGCAATTTTAGCCTGACACCTAAAGTTTAAAGATATAAAATAGTTAACATAGTACATAAATACATACATAACACATAAGTACAGATAAATCAATATAGATACGATTGCAAAAATAAAAAAGGATTCAATTAATATAATTAATTGATCATCCAAAGAAAATAAGTAATTAATACAGCTACTATAACAATGAAAAATTGCAATATTAATTGGTATATAAATAAAAATGCATTACACTAATAAAATTTCCATAATATTCTAGTTCTCATTACGGCTCAAAAATACAAATTCAAGTATTAATAAAATTATAGTTAAAATTTCAAAATAAAAGAAAATCATTTAAAAAAAATTAGATTACATTACTAGACTCCTCTAGATTCATTAAAATATTTATAATATTAAAATGAAAAAATGAACATGCACCTATTTTTTTTATAAAACTAAAGAAAAATGAATTAATTATAATTTTATCCCTACACATTTTAATCAATCATCCAGGATGCCATTAAAGTCTGATGCATTTCAAAGTGTATATAAATAACTGGTGTTCAATAGTAAATTTTCCTTTTCAAAGACTATCCTCTAATAACAGATTATTGTTTATATCTTATTTAGCCAAATAATGAAATAATTACATGCAATAATTCAGGGGTGTTTGTGGGATCCCAAAAAATCCCCGGAAACTTTTACGGACTTACTACCGACATTTTGGAGTTTCGAGAAGGGGGGGGGGAATGAAAAATTACGATTATGAAGTATTGAATGACCTAATAATAAAAGTTCAATGAATTACTTTTTTTGCAAAATTAATAACCATTAATTTCGCAAAATTAAGACCTTTGAACCCAGGTCACTTGATTGCACTTCTGGTCGAACGAAGTCTCTCCCTTTTTTTTCTGCCGCGCCTACTTGCCAAAAAGAATCCAGAAGAGAATGTCCGAGAACCGGGGGAATGAGTCATAACTCGCAATAAGGAAAGAACAAAAAAGAAGTTTTTTCCCCCTTTTCACGCATTATCACTGCCTTTGGAGAAAGAAAGGAAAAGTTTTCACCACACACACTGACCTTGCGTTTTCTGCTTTCAAAGCAAACAAAATTACCCAGATCAAAATAAATAATTCATTATTATTCCTACTTCCTTTTGAACGACGATCCCCGGAATTTCCGGGTATCGAAGTTCAAAATCCCCGGAATTCCGGGGTTTCCCCGGAGCACAAACACCCCTGAATAATTACCAATGTTTTGCTTTAAGAAAATAGTATGACTATCTAATATCTTTGAAAAAATCTAAAAAACTTTTAAATAAATGTAATTAATAGCCAATGAAGAAAAATTATGGCAAGTTAACAATGACTCAAGATTTGTGGTATCACATAAAATATGCATCACATAAGTCATTTTACAATAAAGTTAGTACTGAAAACCTTAATTTGGCAGGCTTTATTTAATTTAAACCATTTGTACATTGTTTTTTTTATTTAATGATCAAGAAGTCAATATATAAAAGGCTATTAATATAAATGCTACTCCTACTATGTTAGTAATAATATAATATCTAATGTAATAATATCCATTGGTTGGTTAATTTTATAAAATAATGAAGGATACATAAAACTAAAAGATAATATTCTTTTTTTAGTAATAATACTATTTCTTATGATTGGAAATTGCTAAAAAGTCTAATTTATGAAAATTCTTACAATGATACAAAAAAAAATTATTTCATTCATCTTCAGAAATGTTGTATTTTTAAAAACTAAAGAGGATGCATGCTATTAACTACATTAGATTTCAGATTAATATCTAATAAGGTTTTCAAGGAAAAACAATTGCTTGAAAAAGAATGTGTTTGATAGTTACTTACACTGCAGCTTGAAGAAAATATTCTAAAGCATCTTTAAATTTTCCTTGACTTTCTAAGGCATGACCTACATTATTGTATAATTTGGCATTTCTCTTATTCACTTTGAGCCCAGCTGCAAATATCTCTTTCTCTGACACCCTATAATAGAATTATCAAAATTAAAAAGGGAAATGAAAACTAACTGAAAATCCTGTTAAGTTAATTTTATATATACATCAGACATCAAATCTATGTTAACTTCATAAAACATGAAATTCTTTATAAAAAAATAAAGTATTGAAATTATAAAAATTTATCTAGATCTAATTCTAAAGATTATTTTATACAAAAAAAAAAAAGTCTTTATTGACATTTGACTTTATAGAAAGAAATATAATTAATGAATCAGGAAATAAATGTGTTTAGAAAAATGAAATACAGATTTGAGCATCTTAGTATAAATGAAACAATATAATTCACTTTTACTTTACTAAATTTGATTCTAATATATTTAGTTCTCAAGTTCTAAACCAAATTAATAAAACTAGATGATTAAGTTATGATAATTTTTTAATTGTTTTTAAAAAATTCAAAAAAAATGATAAATTTATTACAAACAACTTAAATACTAATTAAATATAAAAATGCTATCCACAGAAATCTCTTTCAATAGTATTGGTTACATTCACCAGGAAATGGATGTCCATCTAAATGGAGTTAATCCAACAGAAATAAAACTTCTCATTAATTTATTTATATTGCAATTCTGAACTTCCACTTTAGTTTTGTTTCCTAATTTTTTTAATGAAATTTTAAGCTGAAAAGTAGGGATAAAAAATACAAAATAAATTTAAAATGAAAAAGTAATACATTTTAAACAAACAAACACAAAGTAGCACATTATTACAATGAAGGAACATAAAAAATCGAAATATCTTTTACAAACAAAAATTTAACTATTGTTTAATTTATTTAACTTCTTTGGAAAAAATTAAATAAATTAAATAACAAAGAGTTATATTAATTTTTAACCATGCACTTCATTATTACAAGAAAAAAAATGAATATATGAGACAAAGTAATAAAAAATAATTTGTAGAATATAAAGGATAACTTACCAATCATTATTCCTCAGGACAGTTTTTAGAGAATGAAACATTATGACAACAGAAATAAGCAGGATCATAAAGCCTTTTTTACCTCTGAAATTGAAAAGCAAGAACATTTTGGAAATAAATTGGGACATATAAAAGAAATTTTTTTAAATGTCAACTTTCACAAAAATTTATCAAAATACATAGCAATTGCAAAGAAAACTTAAAAATCCCCCAAAAATCCAAATAAACATGGCATTCCCAGAAGACAAGACCTTGAATATAAATAGATTATCAATTGATGCCAAAATCTTAACTTTGAATTATCTTCCAATGATAAAATTTTGTAGTTCATTCCACATATTTTTTAATGTTACATCATGTGCTAATTTAAAAATTATTTAAATAAAATTTCTAGTTATTAATAATAATAGAAATGGCAATTGAATTTTAAGATCTTGGTACTAAAATGTTATCATTTTTATTAAAAAAGTGAATTTCTCTCTATCTCATCTGTCAAAATTTTAAGTAAACAAAAACAAATGGAAATAAATTATCACTGCTTAAACTGTTAAATTTCTAATTTTTTTATTAAAGTATTAAATATAGCTATTAATTATTGGTGATAAATAAATTCAATGAAAACCATACTAAGATTGCAACTATGCATATTTAACATTAAATTATAAAAATACAACTATGGTTACAATTTAAAAACATACTATTTCTGCAGTGTATTTGAAATATAAATATTCTTTGCAAAAAAAAAAAAAAAACCAAAAACCAAAACCCTTATACAGAGCAAATAAGCAGAAACAATAAGATATTATTCTCCAAAAGTGTAAATGTCAATAAAGTTTCAGTACAAAATTAAGCTTTTAAGTATTTATTTAATATATTAAAATATAATATCCAATATCTATTGAAATATAGAATTGCATAAATAATAAGATTTGGATACTTACAACTTCTTATATAGAAGGTTCCATCCATAAGCAACAAGTAGGCAAAAGCCCATACTTGGAATGTATAAAACTCTCTCAGCTACAACAAATCCAACAGGAAAGAATAAATTGGAAGCGGGCAGAAAAGGAAGTACTAAAAGAGACAGTGACTGAAACAAAATAAAATTAAAAATAATGTTATATTACCATAAGCTAAAACAATAAAAAATAAATAAAAATTCAAAAGAAGAATATAATGAAAGAGGATAACATCAAGATAAATTTTATATTTAGAAATAAGAGATTATTTTATATTTATTTATTTGGAAAAAACAGACTATATAAAAAATGTCTAGTAATGGCAATGCAATTAGTTTTATATTTCATCTATTTATTTTTATTATGTATTAATTCAGAAGTAAATTGAATATAAGTTTCATTGTAATTTTGAGATCATATAAAATTAATAGTATATATTACATTCAACTGATAATTTAAAAAATTGCTAGCAAGGAAAAAGCAAAACTTTTATCAAAATTTTGTTACATTTTTATATTTAGTGACAAAAATTAAAGAGGTAATTCAAATACCATAGATCATCCTGTCACTACAGCTTTCTTAACTTTAATTAATCAATAATTTTAATTTTAAAATTTATATTTCTATTTTTCATGAGCATAATATTTGACAAATATTTGCACATTTGAAATCATTAACTTTTTTAAAAATAATACAGTAAAATTAAGCAAAGCTTAATCTTTTAGCAAACATTAAAAGACGGAATTTTAATATCTTTCAAGTGATTTCCTTCAAATTAAAAAAAAAAAACATTTAAAAGAGCAAAAAGTTTTAAACAAATAATTTATTACACTGAGAATAAACAAATCCTCTCTGCCACCCAAAAGAAAAGCTTGGAAAAATTCTAAACAATGGGAAAGGGAAATGAAAAGTTCATCAACAAAATAAAACATAATTATGTAATTTTAAAAAACGAAAATCTTTTTGCTTATACAGTAATTTTGATCCAGCTCAGATAAAAAATATCTTAACATGTCAACAAACATGCTTGATTACATTATGAACCAGGTGTCATTGGCATTAGGAAAGCTACTGATGTCAATATAGGAGCAAAAAAAAACATTGTGTCCTGGAGGTAGTACAGTAAGTACTATTTGCCTTCATTATATCACCATCTCATTCCTATATGATAATGTATCATGAAATCACCAAATTCACTAATAAGGCAAATACTTTTAAATTTATGAAACATTTAATTAGAGAATTGGGCTATTATTTAGGTGACAAAAGTTTTCAATTGGTATAATGCAAAATATAGTAAAACTGGAAAAAAAATTACCACAGTCAAAAACTGGAAATGAGCAGAATCTTTAGTTAGAGCAGCCCATAGTATGGCTCCAAAAACACCATAAAAAGTTAAAGTTGCCAAATTCCGCACATCAAAAAGAGATTCTACAAGAGGAATAGTTCCCATAGTCCAGTCACAACACAGATCAGATGGAAACAATAGCAACCATGCATTCACAGGAAGAAGATAGTTGTATGTCAAATGGCGAACAGGGAAATGAGAAGCAGCAGCAGGATTGTCAAACCTGTTAAATTAATATCAAAATTATTCCAGCCAATTGAATAAGAAAATCACATATAAATAACCAGTTAATATTTACCATAAATAACCATTTACCATTTCCAAATTGCAGAACAATGCTTCAGTTAATGAGTTCAAAAATCAAAACAATCCTATTTCCAATTAAAAGTTTATTCCATTAAAAAATTTCTTTTTTCATTCGTTAAAATAACATAGTAAAATCAACAAAAAGAAAATTTCCATAAACATTTCAATTTTTACACAAATCTAACAAAAGCTCTTTTAATATTACATTTGTGGAATGGAAATACAAAAATTAGTCAATAAATTTCTCAAATATAAAGCAGGAGAAAAAAATTTTAGATTAGGAATGGACAAAAGTATGCACAGAACACTAAAAATTATCAAAAGGCATAAACTTATGATTGAAAACTAACTAATTTAAAAACTAAATCTAAAAGAGAGGGGGGGGGACTGCAACTAGATGCAGTAAAGCATCAAAACTACATATTCTAAAGCTTAAAAATAAAAATCTAGTTGCAGATATCTTTCCCTTAAATTTTCACTTTAAATGGTAAAATTATTAGTTTGAATTCATAATATAATTTAACAAATTTATTGACATTGATTAAAATTATTTTAGAAAAAATTATAACCAATTCACACAGTCAAATAAATTGTTCATAATACTGAACTGAAACAGTATTAAGTATCACTAAAATCCCTTAGAACGAATATAATAACACTTTTACTTTAGTTTTTATATTTATTTTTTCTCACAAATTTCTTAAAATATAAAATAGTATACATTTACAGAAAAACCTTTATCCGTTCATACAATTTCCAAAACCTAAAAGAAAATGCAAATATGAATTCATGAAATGTTTATTATTTTTCCACCTTCCCTCCAACCAAATTAGAACATATTGATTCTAAATGACACTTTGATGGGGAGGGGGGTATATAATTTACTTAAATAAAGAAAAGTGCTACTAAATATTTTGAGACACAAACGTTTAGTTTGGTAAATAATCCTTTAAAGTATAAGATGAGTTTTACAAATTACAGAAAAATAACATTAAACATTTTCAGCTAAATTATATATACATATACATAATCCTTTACAAAAATTTTAAAGAATGCTACCAGAGAAAAAAAAATAAAACAAATCCCAAAAGGGATATTTGTGTCTTTGCATTGCTTATGAAATTCACTTTTTTTTTTTTAATAAAATATCCAAGAGGTGCATTTTATTGATACATGGAACTTGTGTCACACCAAGTTAATAATATATATCCAACACCAGTAATAAGAAAAACATGCAATTTTCAATGTGATTTTGGTGGAAAAAAATATGGAAAAATTATTCAATTTAAATTACTGTTCTTCCAAAATTTTAAGAGAGGCAACACTCATAATCATTTTTAAAAGATTCTTTTTCATAAAGCATTTATGAAAAGAAATATATTCTACAGAAATGAAACAAGCAATGAATGTTTAAGTTTTCTCTTTCAGGTTGGAAAAATACAATCTGATTTTATATGCAGGAAGGTTTATAATTTGAATTCCAAGCTAACAAATCAAAAGTAATCATTTTGGATGATCAATCACACTGATTTTTTTGGTACAATACATGTCCAATTTTTGAAGGAAAACAACAATTATACAGCATTTAAGCATTATTTATTTCTTATAACATAAATTCATGAAATATATACATACTTGGTGAAAACAGGCAGCTGTGATCCCATGATTTTAACTCTTGTTATCAGAAGGCACAGTGCAGTTCCTGCAATAACAGTAAGCCTGACTATCATATTCCGAAGCCAGGGAGAAGGAGAGCTCTTTGTAGTAGAGAAAAATTGTACTATTTGAAGAATATCTAACAAACGTAACTGAAAAATAAAGAATACAATACTTTATTTAAGATGAAAAAAAAAAAAAGATCAGTAAATAAAAATATATAGTTCTAAAGTCAAAACTGAATAGTAAAATCATAAAAAATGTCATTACAGACTTTCTACAATTCATGAAAAGTACAGAAAATATTCAAATCATTTTAAAAACATTCAGTTTGTAATATCAAATAAATTTGACTTTCACTTTCAAGAGATACACCATAATAATTCTTTCAAATGTAGTAATGCAAATGCAAACCTTACATTTTGCATTTTCAAATCTATATACTGTGATTGCCTATCTTTATACTAAAGATTTTATAAATAAATTGCTCTCCAAAATTTATGTATAACTCATAAGTTTAATTTACAATATGATATTTATTGAATTAATATTTACAATTCATTGTATTTTAAGTAATTTTTTACTTAAAGCATAATTTATTCAAAAATAATTATTTGAGAAAAGAATATCTTTTGTAAAAATAATGACATATATAAAAATCCATCTATTTCGTAACAAAAAAAATAATGAACTAAACGGATTATAATAATAATTATGTTTTCCTTCAGCTATAACACATTATGGGAATTGCTTTTCTAGAATGCATTTTACATATCTTTGTGAATGTGAATTATTATAACTTTCACATAATAACATCAATTCTATTTAGGGCCTTTGACAAGCCACTTAACTGGTTGATTGATCAATTGTAGATGCTTTTGATGATGGATTCTGGCACTTAGTGGTGGATTAGAAAGTTTGGATTGCTGGGTAGTGCATTATAAAGCATCAATTTTAATAATTTTGATTTAAAAAATTACTGGTTTAGTTCTACATTTCAATGCATTGCTAACAGTGTATTACTTTTTTTTTTTTTAAGAAAACTATGATAATAAATGTCTTTGTTTATTTATTATAAATGTGTGATATTTACATTTAGATGCAATATCATTTAAATAGGCACTTGCTATTTGCATTTAAAATAAATAAGAGAATAACAGAATAGGTAGGAACTCCATCAGTTTATAATTTGCATTATTTTGTAATTTAAAGAATTTGTAATTTTTACCAATTTACTTATTAACTAGTCAAATAATATTTTTAATTAGCTGCCTATGCTCCCTCGCCCCAACTCAATAGTTATGTCTATTTGGAAATAAAACTGCTCATTCTGACTCTTTTAGTTGATATCTTGACTATAGAATGAATGTATGAACAGCTAAGTCCTTGGCTCTTTAACTTATCAAACATCTTTTTTATTACTTTAGAAAACAAGTGTCTGTGATTGTAATTATTGTAAAAAATTGTAATTCCAATACTTAATTAAAACTTATTGCCTTTTATATAAACTTTATCTTTTTACCTTTATTTCCATTCTTTTATTGATGAATTAAAAACAAATAATTTCTAACATTGGACCAAAAATTCCAATTAAGGAATGAAATTTAAATGTGTAATATCATTCTGAATGCAGTTGAGACCTTTTATTTAAAGAAGAATATAAATTTATTTTCATAACGGGAAAAATTAATTAAAAACACTCACAGTTATCTTCTACAGTCTCCAGCAAGATAAATATACCCAATCTTATTTATGCAGTTAATAAAGTGCCAAATTAAAATGCCACATTAATACAGAATCTAATCCAATTCCTATATAAAAATAAATAGACACTTACTTTTTGTACAACAAATATTTCGTAGAGAAAACAAACTCCAGCAACAGTAATTCCTTGTTCTTTCGATAAGGTTGCACAGATTATAAACAACAAACAGCAACATAATTGTAAATGATCTGGAACAAAAAAAGAAAAAACATTCTTTCAAAATCTTGAAGAATAAAGATAAAAAAAAAATCTGAATGCTTTCTGTATTTTTGCACAAATACAGAAATTTTTAGAAAAGCCTGTTTAAGATACCAAATCTAAAACACATAAATATTATTTTTAATTTCAACACATTAAATTTGACTTGGAAATAGCATTACCTATTGGTTGAAACATGAGTAAGTCTGTAGATTAGACACAAAATAAAATTATTATTATAATATAGAATAATTATCTACAGAATTAGAATTATTACTCAAACAGCATTTTTTATAATTAAAAGAAATATTTAACACAATTTATAAAAAATATAGATTTTGAAAATTTTATTTCAAATGCTGTTTGCATGATAACCAAGCAATTTCATAGTCAAAATAACGGCTTTCTGCTTTTATCTAGTTGCTTATTAGTAGTCCATACACCATTCCATAACTACATATATTTATGTACTAGCTAAAAGATCTTCACGCACATTTTATAAAAAACACATACAAATAATTAAAAAAAATTATTTTGCCTAATGAACTTCTCTTTATTCAAAAATGTTACAATTAAACTTGGGCAGGAAATATACATAAATTACTAATCCAGTCTAGAAATCAAATTTAATGCAGATATTAATTGAGGACAGATATTAAAATTTAAAAAAAAACCAAAGCATTGTACAAAATTGAGGCTTGTATAGAATATAAATTTGGAAAATGAATTCCCAATTTTTTAACTTTAAAAAAATATATATATTTCATAAAATAGAAAAACATAACGGATATTCTGAATTCCAAAACCTAAGTTCAAAAATTCTTTGTTCTTCAAAGAGAATAAAATGATAAACAAAGTAGCAAATGCTAAAGAATCATTCATTTAATACGGATTCTGGATTATAAGTAATTTAAAACAAAGAAAATACAAAAATAAAATGTAGTTATTGCACACTCTTAAACTGGACAAATAATTAAAATTTAATTTTGGAGATTATATGTGCTTAATATAAACTTAAAATAATCTTTAAGTTTATATTAAGCAGGAATTTATTAAAAATAAAAAAAAAAAAGATTATGTGCCAAAATAACAAATATCATTTAAAATATAATTTTCAGGATTTTAAAATGATGTAAAAACTATTTTTTTGCTGCAATATTTTTCAAATTTATGGCAGAAAAACACTAAAATTTTGCTTAATTTTTAATTAATCTGTTTTGAAAAAAAATGCTCTGATGTGCACAAAAATATATATTTATCAAGTTTGGTATTTCAGGTTAAATGCTTTGGCCATAGTGCACCAACAGATATACATATATTCAACATTATTCTCAGTGAAAGTAATTAAAATCACAAAATTATTGAAACAATTTTTAACAGAACAAGTAATTTAATTTTAATCTTAAAAATACATATTTTAAATCATTACAAAAAATTGATTTATAACTGAAATCACAAATATATATAACTTATTAAACAAAAACAAAAAAAGATTTTTTTTTTTTAAATCATCATCAAAAGCAAATAAATAAAAATATACAGAACAATGAGATTCAGATTAATTTTTGTATATAGCTATCTTAAAGTAAGCATGCATATTTACCAGTACTGAGATATGATTTACTACATTTGATATAAGATAGAAATGCCAAAAGGAAAAAGAATGAGGATAAAATTTCAGCACGACCAACAATTCCTGTTACCTGCAAAAATATATTAATAGAATTAATCATAAAGAGAAGTAGCATTAAAATAAAGCAATTAAAAGGATCAGTGGTAGTAAAAATTCCCATTTAAAATCTTTACACAATTACCATCGTCATCATCAACAACAAAATTCTCAGAAGCAAATAGCAAAAACAAACAATTTAAAATACAGAAACTAAAATAATAATAATTATTATTTAAGCAAACTTAACACATATTTGCTAGTAAATACACTTTAAGAAAATAAAATTTAAATTTTAAAAGTTCACTTAAGAGCTTTATAGATTAAATATCAGAATTCACAGAAACAAATATCATTTTTTTTAAATGACATTGAATATGATAAAAATCAAAGACAATTTTGTTTATTAATAATTGATAATTAAAAGCAATCAATATAAATGTATAAAACATAGATTAAATATTATTCATCTATTCCCAATAAAATACTTAGTAATAATCAGAAAAGTTTAATAAACACAGTTCAATGTTTTAAAAATTAAAGGAAGAACAATTAGTGCACTTACAGCTTCTGTATGTATTGGATGAACAGCAAATAATAAAGCTGCAATAAAACTTGCAGTAGATGGTAAAAATAGCTGACACATTCTAAAACAGAACAAAATAGTTTGTTAAATTTACGAAATTAAATTTCAAAACATGTATTAGATGAACAATATTACTCAAACACAAATAAGTTATACAAAGCACGCTTCTGTAATATATTTCATATATTTAGTCACTGCTAAGATTACAAACAAATATAGGTTTAAAAAATTTTTGCTTTAAAACAAATCAAAAATTTTCAAGAAATGAAATTAAAATGCAGAAATAGCAAAAACAAGTTATTACACAATGAATTTTCTTTTATATATATTCAATACTCCATTCTGAAGTATACTGTAAAATTTGCATTGAATCATTTATCACATGTAAATAAACATTAATACTTTCAATCCCATAAAACAAAATGAAAAGTAACATTAAAATACTATTATGAGGCAACGCAATATTGTTCCAAAAAAAAAAAAAATTCTTCTTATAATAAATATCAATGTGTATGTATGTAGGCTTGTGCTTTACAGGGAAGACCTCAACCTACCAAATTTAAAACAGATAAACAGATATAATTTGGGAAGGGTAAGAATGTGCACCTCAGTGTGATTTGTTTTTAAATTTTAACTAGAATTTAATTAATTAAAAGTTGAACTAGATTTAATTTTATTTATTTATTTATTTGCGCTAAGTTCCAAAATATTCCAGAACAAAAATATTTTCGCATTGTTTTGAAGTTCAAAAAATTATTTTTCCAATGTTACCAATTTAACTGCAGTAAAAATTTTTGGCCTAGATTTAAATATTTTTTATAAATATTTTAAAGTATATTTTACAATAATATTTTCATTTTTATGAAAGAAATCCAAAACATTTTGTTTCAACAAATATTTGAACTTTTTGATATGTGATTGTTGTACATTATTGAAAGTAAAGAAAGACATTATTTAATATCTATGTAGTTTACAGTGACAATAGCATTAAATTTAGAAAACAGATAAATGAATATAATAGTGGTAAGATGGCATGTAACTAACTGATCCCACATTAAAAAATTTACACACTTCATACACATAATAAACAGAACATATGCAAGACTATTAAAATAACATGGGTTTAATGTCTGACAAATTTACAGAATCATGGGTATAAAATTTTATCTGCAAGATTTAAATGAAATTAAAAAGTACCAATATCTTTTGCAAATAATTGGTCACTAAAGATGCCCTAACTTAATAGTTCTAAGTTAAAGCACAAACACACACATACAGATTCTTCCTTATTATAAGTAGAGATTGTTTTTCAAATAAGTTCAAAAGTATATATTTTTTTTCTGCTGACCCATAAGCCCATCTTCTGCAGTAGTTTTTCTTAACTGATTTGGTTACTAGATTTTTATTGTTTTCAGTTGACAAGAAGCAAACAAGAGAAAAAAAATAAGAAGAGTTCAAAATTCAATGTTATTATTTTTTTTACTACATTTAATACCTGCACTTTGGGTTATTGTGATTTCAATTTTGCTGTCATTCAACATGTCATGAACAATGTATGCGAATTCTGCTATTTTAAATTAAAAATGGATACAATACCATTTTTACTTTATTTTTAATTCATTGTTCCTCTGATGAATTCTACAATTTTTATCATAGGTCCTCACAAAGAGAAGGAAATAATGTCATTTTGCTGGCAATACAATGAAATGCTCTTCCACTTGGAAGCTGTGATTTCCACCTGAAGAAGACGAAAAATTGCTAAAGAGTAGACTTGGAATTAATTATGGATACATTCAGAAGGAAATAATACAGGAAATGCTGTGTTCCACCAATGCTGCTAAATACAATTTTACAATGCCACTAAATTTAGAAGATAGGTGAATCAGACATTTATGCTTTTAATAACATGATGATGTCATGAGATTGGTCTTCATGGCATCATAAACAATGATGTCATGATCATAAACAATCACAACTCATAATCAGAAACAATGATGTCATGCACACAATAAACAGATTACATGTAAAACAATTAGTATAACTGCTTTAATGTCTGACAATTTGACAGATTCATGGGTATGGTGTATCGAAACATTTAGTTAAAAATAAATTTTATTAATATCTCTGCCAAATCAGCTTGTCACCAAATGTGGATAGTAAGTACTAAAGTGAGATCAGCCCATAACAGAATCGCAATTTAACCTTCCTTTTATAATATTTCGACCTGTCATTAATTCTGAATTGCCAATGGCATCAAACGAATGCAACAGACATTAATAAATACTATTACTTTCATTTGTTGACAATTTGATTGGCATTTCAACTTAATAAATGTATGTGAACTAAAAAAAATTAAGATGGAAAAACGCCATTTTAAACAGATTTTTTCCTTTTCCCTTTTATTTATTTATTCACATTTTTTTTTATTTATATATATATTCCATAGTGCTATGAAAAGAGACAATTCTAACCACACTGAGTAATATACATCTCTAACATTATCTACAACAAACAGAAAGAAATAAGTTATATTTTTAAATAAAATCCTTACCTAAGATACAACACACAGACAAAAACATGAAGGATAATATTAAATAAATGATAACCCCAAGGATTTAGTTGATGCATAGCATAGTTAATACGAAAGGTTAAGACACATAAAGGTCGATATGACTTATGGCTGTGCTCCTGGAAATGGAAACAAAGTTATCTATTACATTTCTACATTTAGTAATCATATTTATCACTGACAAATAGATACATTTTTATAGTAATTTCATCTAGAATAAAAAAGTCATTTAAAGAAATTGCTAACAATGATTCTTTATTAGAAACCTATAGTACATTTTTAATATAAGAACATTTTCTAATATAAAAATATGTAAAATTAATGACGCAAAGCAGGTATTCAAAAATCAGACATTTGAATAATTTAGGTTTGGGTTTTGACTACAAACGCTGCTTGATAATGTTATTAAATGCTATTTAAATAAAATGTTATGAAATTTCTAATAATAACATGAATTTTCCATATACAAATAATATTAATTTATATATTTCATCGATCTATAAATGGGCTAATTTAAGTTTGTTGTTTCAAATAATTTTCAAAAATAAAATAAATGTACAATAGATATAAAAATATCATGCATGCAAAAAAAAAAAAAAAAAAAAAAAAAAAAAAAACTAAAATGTGACCTAAGACTTAAGAAGAAATTTATTTTTAGTTGAAAACATTAGTTATTGTATTTGAAAGAAAGTAGAATCTTTTTTGTTAAATAATACTAATTAGTATATTCATGATGAAATGTTATTTTGTAATCATATTAAACAAAATTGAATATCTAAATGCTACAATAACTCAATATTTTAAAAAATACTTCAAAAAATTGAGCATTTCATTAATAATCTTTATTACACTTCTTCATAAACTTTTTTTCCAAGAGGAGAAAAAAAATATCACAGTCCTACTTATTTCTGTTACACAAAGTTCGCTAAGCCGCAAGTAGAAAAGCAGATAGAAAAACTATTAAAGACAACAAAAATTTGAATATCTATCTTTATTTAAGATAGATATTCAAAATTTATTAATAAAATGTTCAAATTCAAAATGTGTTCCTTTTATGTATTTCACTATCAAATAGCAGAATATATATAACAAAAAGATTTCAGTGAGTTTTTTGCAGCATTAAGAAACTACTCTAATGGAATGCATGTTACTTCAAGAAATGAATTTTAATAAATAAATCACAATAAAAATTACAAAATATTTAACAGTAATTGGATTTTAAATATTTTGCTATTCTTCAATATATGTTGCTATTTGAACCTCTACTTCTCAAGAAAATTAGCAGACACAAATAAAGTGCTAAGAAATTTGCTTCTGTTGTCTCTCCCTCTAATATTTTATCCATTTTATTCAACACAGCTTCAAACACATAAAATAGTAAGCTACGTTGTACATCCAAATGATCAACTCAAATTTGTACCATAATTTAACCATATTAATATTCAAGATTAAATATATTAAAGGCAAGTTTAAATCATAATAATACAAGAATAAATATAAAATGCATAAAGCACTAGATAACTGTCATAACATATATAAATGAAGACGTAATATGATCTTAACTTAGCCAATTTTCCTAGGAATCATTTGTCATTTAAATTACATTCTTAAAATTATTATTTTTTTAAGAAAAATCTCTTTACAATCTTTATGCAAACTAGAAGAATGAAACGTAATAAAATGATATGCATACTTTACGAATAGGTGTCCCCCAAAAGTCATTAAAAAAGATATTTAATAATGGTGTGGAAGGTCTAAGATCTTTGTTGTCTCTAATTGCTGAAATGTCATCAAACACAAAACCACAATGCAAGGCATTATAGTAGCAGATGAATGACACAGCAACAATAGCAGCAAAATGAGAGAATCTATAGTGATACTTGAAGTATGTTTCATCTGCCATCTGAAATTGAAAAGAAAATAATAAATCAATGAATAAAGTGGCAGCTTAACTAGATTTAAATTAATACAACTACAGCCAATAAAAATGAAACATTCTTCAACTTTGAACCCTCTTACACTCTGTATCATAAAATTATTTTCTAACTTTTTTTAATTAATAATTTAAAAATGTCATTATTTACATATTGACAAATTACGTTAAAACTCGCAGTCAAAAGATGATCTATCATTTTAAGATAAGCATAAATATATATATATATATATTTTTTATGACAATTGTTGAAGGTGTTTATTTTCACTATTAATTGAGCATCTCTTACATTAGAATAACAAAAATAAATTATTTGAAACATATGCTTTCTGATTATAATGAGATATACAGTAATGCAGAAAATTCATTGAAATTAAAGTATTTGCAAAAATACTCCTTTGCCATGTGCACTGCTGTGGATTCATTCTTATCAATAAAAACCAAAATCTTTCTCTCTAATCTATTCTACCAATTATTGATTTGACAACATTTGTTGCATTTAAAAGTCTCTTTCTAAACAAGAGAGTGTATGAACTATCATCTTGATAAAAATAATATTTTGGAAGATATGAAAATATCAATTAACAAATATTAATCTTGAAGGATAGCACAAATAAAATTGTGTGATAAAGTATGTAGGAAATAATAGGCTAATTATGCTAATTTATTATTTCTTCCAACATTTCATTATAATCTAAAAGAGGCTCGAAAATTAACACTATAAAACACCGATAAAATGTGAAAACTTAAAATACATTTAAAGGTGAATCATTATTTAATATTCATACTTCAAGGTTTGCATTATCCAAAAGTTTTACTATCTTACGTTATGCCATTTTGAAATTTCAAAAATGAAAAATTCTGATAAAATTAATTTCAAGAATCCCATTTAAACAAGCTGTTCTCTGAACTCTTAGGAAGATTTAAAATCTAAATTAACTACACACAAGTCTCAAAGTCAAAAGTTATGCCACTGATATAAGCAGATTTAAAATTTTGGCTAAAATTTATTTACAATATCTATTAAATGAAGGAGTTTTCGAAAAAGTGTAAAGAAAGAAAAGTTTTAAATAATTTATCAGGGTTAATTTTTAATTAAAGCACACTTTTCAAGGATGTGTTTAGAGATATATATTACATAAATAATCAACAGATTCAAATTTAGGTACCTGTTTTTAAATCAAAATAATTACAAAATGAATAATAATATAAATTCTATTCAATAAAATATTTTTTTCTTATTCATGTGAAAAATATCAAGCAAATCCAGTAACAAAAAATTAGCACCTAAATGATATCACAATCAATAATCAGTTTAAAATGAATATGCTAATAAATTCTATGACTCAGTAATAGCATAGTAAAGATAGTTTCTTTTTATTATTTTTTATCATCTTTTAAAACCAACAGTGAAAAAAAAGATAAAAAATGTTTTAATTAAACATTTTTCCAGGTAAGAGAAAATAATCAATATGCAAATGATGTTGTGTAGCTAATTATTCCATTTCCATTAAAAAAGGGGAAAAAAGGAATTTTTCAACCAAATAATCCCATAAGACCACCTTCAACAGGCTATTAATTAAAAGTTTCGAATAATATATTAGAGATTAAATATTTCAACTTTAATTTAGAAAGAAAGTTAAACATCATGAATGATAGCTAAATAAATGCTAATAGAATTAAGTGTTTTTTAATTAAACATATTTTTTTTTACAAATCATGCAATTTGTGATGCATGGGCGTAAATATTTATAAATTAATAGTTTATTACATGTAGTTTTGATTTGTATTATATCTTTGTTGCTGCTATTTTTTCCATTTGACTGGTGAAATATATGCAAACTGTGGGATAAAACATTTTATTACGTATACTGCAAATTATTACGATCATCATAATTAAAAGATTCAAAAATAGAAAATAATTCCGATTCTCAGGTGAATACAATCCACATTTTTAAAAAAAATATGGATTAATGCCTACAATATAATTTTAATTATCTCTATAATTATCAACTTAACAGCATTAGTGAAGTTACAGAGTGTTATATTAAAACCAATTAAATAATTTTTAAAAATAATCCTGGAGTATTTCAACAGAGCATTTAATTATAATTTTGTTTTAAATAAAAAACAAACTTACAAAAGACTTTCAATATTCTGCATAATTGCATTCTATAATTAAAATTAAAGTTGTTTAATTTTATGGAACTTTTCCTGTTAATACACTGCTTTGAGAGAGAAACGTATATTCATACTAAAGACTTTTTATACACTGTCAATTTCAGTTATCGCTGAATATAAAGAATTTAAGACACAAAGGGAGCAGAAATAAAAAAAAGGGCATCAAATTTAATAAGAAGCAGAATATGAATAAATTAGAGGCAATAAATATAATATTATTTACTCATTTCAACAGTATGAGATACATGAAAATCACAAAACAGATTTTTAAAGAAAGTGGTTATCAAATTCATCAAAATAGCTTATTAATTTAATGTGAAAGCCAAAACATACTGCAAATAAAAACTACAAAAAAAAAAGCCATTTATACATTGAAAAGAAAATTAAGTAGAATATAAATAGAAAAAAAAATATGAATTACAAAGCTGTCAGATAATTAAATGTAGCTTTTTTTTTTTTAATTTTAATGCAGCTATTTTAATTAAGATCTTATGATTTTCAGCAGAAGTTCAAAAACAAAAAAAGGTGCTAGAGCAATGATTAAATTAGAAAAAATAAACATAAGAGAAAAACATCAACTTATAATTTATTTCTTACACCTTTGGTTTAGCCATTTTTTAACGCCCATAAAAATAGGAAAGAGTTTTTTTTTTTTTTTTTTTTTCTCATGAAATTTTCTGATTGTAAACAATGGATTAAAAAGCTAATGAAACAAATATAATATGAATAATTTTATTTTAATAATAGTATTAACGTGATGACCAAAAAAGAATATTAAGGAAAATGATTTTTTTTTTAAATATATATTGTAAGGAAATAAAATATGCAAATGAAACTGAAAAAAAGTATATTTTTTAGAAAGAAAAGTTTTTAATACAAAAAGATTTTTGGAAATAACAATAAAAGATATCTAAATTGCAAAATTTTCTTAATAACACCTATTTACACAAAAGAATATGTAATTTACAAAATTAAAAAAAGAAATTATTTCAGATAATATATCAATTTTATTTTTCAAAAAAGATGCTTAGATTTCCTAAATAAAAACTACTGAAAGACTGTATTCTAGAGGGAAAACAAAACACTACCTTTTTTTCAAAGGTAAGAAATTGTAATGAAAATTTTGTTAAATATTTAATTAAAAAAACTTTATATAATTTACATAATAAAAAGGAATGGGTAATAACAAAAATGTAATAAAATCATTAAAAAAAGCTAGCATGAAAAAATGTGCTAAACAAAATTCAAATTATACAAAAATGAGTAAAACAATGAAGAAATGAAAAGAATCATTAAATTCATTTAAAGCTATGAAGAAAAATAACACTGACAATAAATTTAATTAAAACTAGTTTTTAAAAACGTATTTTTATTTTAATAATTTTCATGCTTTGAACATGAGGCCAGGCCTTTGCCACAAAGCAACTAGCAGGTGACGTCACTGGTAAGGAATCAAACTTGAATTTAACTAATAATTAAATGATAAATAAATTCTGAAAATCTTTAAATAATGTACTGTTATCAAAAACAGAAAAGAATTCAAAATTTCGGAACTTTAACACATCGTGAAAGGGGAATAAATCGTTTATAAAATCCGCTTTTACAAACCTAAGACAAATCAAGCTAAATAAGTGTTTAAATAAAGATTGATTTTCAAAAATTAAAATATTTAATTAAGACATGTAAACTTAACTATCAAAACGGTACTAAGTTTTTATAAAAATGATCAGAATCCGAAAAAAAGTAATATATATGAAAAAAAAAATCATATCGGCAAGCCAGAAGATGAGGTCAGATATCGTTTTGCCAAAGATGTGAAGTCCTCCTCCATCATTTCATCCTCTAATTTTATAAAAATTAAAGCAATGAGAATAGAAAAGATTGCGTCACAAATTTAGGTTTGAGAAAAAAAAATTTAGAAAAGATTATATATATATATCCCCAATGTCAAAGCTATTGCAATTAACGAAAAAGTTTTAAATTGTTGCATTATGATTCAGTGATAAGTCTCTAAATTATAAGTATTATCCAATCGTCAAAAGTAATTCTTCCATTTCTTCCCCCCCCCCTCTCCCTTTGCGATGAATATCTCATCACGAACTCGACCAAGACTTCTACCGTCACTATAACATATTCCTCATATAATGAATTTCTATCAAAACCATTTGGGAACAATCTGGATAAAGCCTCATGCGCTGGTTAAAAATAGTGTTACGAATCTATACGGGAAAAAACTGGCGTAAGGATTTATATTTCTTCGGCATATGTATCCTATATGGCTAAGCGGGAAGAACTGTAATTCCTTCCGCTTAACCACAAACACACAACGCGAAAATAGATGCGTTATTGTCTCCTTTCCAAAATTTAATAAGTATATATTTTTTCTCTGATCCAAAAGCAGTAGAAGGAAACGCTTAAATAAATTATAAACCAAGAAAAAAATTTAATTTTATATATTCATTCGATAAAATATTTATGCATATATTTGATGACAGGACATGTTTTTTTTAACTCAAAGTTTTTATTTTTTGAAGTTTGTTTGTGATTATATTATTTATAATATTTTGTTTTTATTTAATTATTTTATTTGCATTTTTTTTATTCTTTATATATTTATTCATACAGTAAAGATTAATACTGAACATAGATGGCGCAATATGCTCTAAACCATATGTATGTTTGGAATGTGGGGAAAGCGCTTTTTTGTAAACACTTCACCCTGAGAGTTGGTGTGAAACTGGTGCAAGGTGGAACCGCTCACTCTTTTGTTAGCGGCAAAAAAGAAGCATTCGTTCGCTCTTTGTTAGCGGCAATATCTATTTTAAATATAGTATTATGTGTTACCTTATACATGTGTGATCTTCGTCCATGTGTGTGCGTGCAAAAATAAATAAGAAAAAGACAAGAAAGCATCTTTCCTTGGCTTAAATACACACACCCAGCTACAAAGTTGCTAAACAATTTTTTTGTTTAGTGGCTATTAACATCTTAAGCCACTTCTGGAATTTAAATTGAACAGGATAAACAAATTCCAAAATATTTATCCACAATTCCTAAGATAAATTATAGTTAATTTTTGGCAATGCCTGCATTTATTGAGAGTCGTACTTATCGTCGGAACATTAAAAAAAAAAAAGCGCACATTTTTTTAGCCGTCCGATAAATTTAGTTGAAATGTCGAATCATTATAAATCGAAAATTTCTATAAATCTATCTTTTTCAGTTAGAAAATTTCTATAAATCTATCTTTTTCAGTAACCTTGAGCATTCAATAGAAAAGTTTTTATTTATCAAAATACTATATAAAATTTCTATATGTTGATCAAAAATTTTTGCATTAAAATTATATTTATATATTGCAATTAAAACACTCTCAATTAGTTTAATGAATCAAATTGTAGAATGAATTAAATAAAAATAAACTTGTATCATCGATTTTTAATGTAATAGAAATTCACAGCAAATAAGGCTGTTCATGAAAAAAATAAATAAATATGTGCCGGTGATTCATGTTTTAATTCTGTTCTTCGAATCCTCTTTTCCTAACTTGAGACGAGAATTTTACTTAAAATTTAATTTAATTTAAGATTTCTTACTGAAGATCGCAAAAAGGTAACCTTTGAATGTAAAAGCACACTGTAAGAAAATTTGCAAATTACACACAAATCTGTTGATTCTCGAAATTTCATACTTTTTCTCTTCTGTATCTTCTTTATTTTTTTTATCCGCTTTCGATATTAATTTGAATTTCACTTTGAATAAAGAATTTTCTTTAGGAATTAACCTTACTTTAAGAAATCTAAAGCTAAATTGAATTTAGAGTAAAAATTTTGTTCCAAGTTAGGAAAAGGAATCGTAAAATAGAATTTAACAACATAACATAAGACTTACCAACGAGTGTTCATTGCCTTTTCAGATCTTCCGTGCGTTCTACTGTAGTAAAAAGAAAAGAAAAATTTGTCTTTTTTTTTTTTTTTTTTTCCTAATTTAATTTACATTTTTTTCCCCCTAATGAAAGAAAGTAATGGTGATATTTCGTCTGTAATAGATACTACGAAAATTGTTAGTGATATAAAGAAATTTTATTCAATATACAGAAACTGTTTTTCTATTAAAAACCAGATATTCTTGAAAAAAGTTCGATGTTCAGAAATTTTAAATATAAAAAAGTTCGACATTTTCTTCGATTAAAAAAAATGGCTGAAGCTCTTGAAGAAATAAAAAATGTCCAGTCTTATGCAATGTTTAAAGTACTAACCAGGAGTTGCGAAACACAGGCTTGTTATAAACTATGAATGTTAAAGCAACTGCAGTGGATGACTGATTAATTCCTAATTAACGTCCCATTCTGAAACAGCACGATGGCTATGAGGTGGCGTTTCGTAATTCTGCATCAGCAGATAACGAGTAAAGCACTTCAACCAGTTTTCTACGCCCATTTCCATATGAAACAAACATGAGTACGTTTGTCAATGATGAATTAATTGTAATCCTAATAAAAATATAAAGCTAAGAGAATGGAAAATCGAAACCATACTTCTTGAGACATTGTCACAAGTCGCAACTTCATATGATTTTTTTTTTTTTTTTTTAAGTACGAATGGTCTTTCAAAACTTTCTCGCATACCTTCTGATAAATGCATCAGCGTACAACAGGTACTAAATATTAACCTTTGGCGTGAATTACCAATTTTATTGAATCTATCGTGTGATCCTTGGCGAGTTTTCTGGCGATAAATTCCTGGCATGCGGCTTATAGTATTCAAAAATCGAATTTCTGTTTCAGACTCATTTTAACCAACCGATTGAAATAAAAATTTGACACAATAAAACTGTACATGAAGTTACAAAATTCCATACCAAATTTGATATATTTAAGCCATTGCGTTTTTGATTTATCGCGCTTATTTGTTTCTGCAAATATAGACAGTCAGATTTGGCTCAGAATTTGATTAGTATTTACACAACAAATGTTAAATATATCTAGGTCTCTT
The DNA here is from genome assembly GCF_947563725.1 of Argiope bruennichi. Taxonomy (NCBI): domain Eukaryota; kingdom Metazoa; phylum Arthropoda; class Arachnida; order Araneae; family Araneidae; genus Argiope; species Argiope bruennichi. The sequence goes on along the minus strand of NC_079158.1, from coordinate 28,701,408 downwards.
CCTTTCTTTAGTTATCGTATTAACTTATATTCGAACTGCCGAACGGACAGACATTTTCTGAACGAACTTAGCTCAAACATTGACAGAAATCTACAAAAGTAGTATAAAGACAGAATACCAAATTTCATCCGCGTAGTTCAAAGTGTTTTTGAGTTTTGTCACCAATAGGCACAATGACATTTTCAAAAAATGTGCTTTTCGAACTCAGGGAGGTCTAAAACGTGAAGATGCGTCAAAATCTTGAGTTTGAATGTTTTAATGATTACAATATTTTCTCTATCCTACATATAGAAGAAAATTAAAAAAAAAAAAACCCGCAGGAATAGTGTTTAAACTACTCATTCATTCTAGGCTGACTAATTAATTAAACTACATCCAGACTAATTTATTACAGTTATTAATTTCATTATTCATTTATACCATCAAATTCCCACCAACTCAAATCAAAAGAATATATACTATATAAAAAAAACCAATTATTCCAGTGAAAAGGCATTCAAAAGCTTGGGGAGAATTAATGAATACGGATTGCACTATAGTAATTATAATTCAAGAGAAAATCTAATTTTATTTTTGCTTTTTAATACCATTTATACATACCATCAAGCCCTCTCCAATCCAAATTTTAAAAAAAGATAATATATATATATATATATATATATATATATATATATATATATATATATATATATAGCAAATTATTCCGGTGAAATAATAAATAATGAAAGGCTCGGAGTGAATTAATGAACGCGGATCGCACTATAATTAATTAAAATTCAAGAAAGCGACTAATTTTGTCTTAGCTTTTAAAATTACACGCTAACTCAGATAGAATCCAATTTCTTTTTATTAAACTCAAAATCATTATAACAATGATTCAAATTGTGGAAAAGCACACGAAATACGAGGCATCATCTAGCATGAACACTAATAAAATAAGAATGGTTCGTTTACACACGGTCTGGCAAAAATTTTACGATACCGAATTGCGATATACTTTAACACAGTCTTCAAAAATAGATAATATTTTTCACTCCATTTCAACAAACAATTTACTATTCTTCATGATGTCAAATATATATATATATATATATATATATATTAAAACCAGCCATTATATGTATTTTTATTTTATAAAGCAAAATATATATGAAAATTAATGACAGCTAATAACATGATTATTTTTAAGATTTGGGGCCTTAGCATCACATGCATTAAAAATAAAAGCAAATAACATTTAATTAACAATATAATGAATATTCTTCCTGACATAGTACGCTTTAAGAAAAACAATTTGCTCTTTAATGCATAGTTATCTTTAATATAGTAATATTGAAAGATATTGAAGAATTTTTCATTATCAGAAAAGCACTTAATGCAAAGTATCAATTTCCCGAAACTCTTAATTATAGGCTTCGCAAATAAAGTATGCATATTCGCAGAATTCCCAAAGAGCCAAAAAAAAATTTCTTAAATGAAAATATTCGTCAATGCAACGCAGTAATCATCTCAGTGTATTATTAATTATTCTTAGAAATACTAATTAAACCATGGCCTAACAAGTAAATACATTCCTTTGACTTCTAATTATATACATTAGTTAGATTTGGCAGAAATGCTAACAAAGTGAATAAAATATTCCGGAACCAGGAAACAAAGACACTGGCTTTCATTAATTCGAAGTGAAATGATTTCCCTTTCTTATTAATAACATTACTAAAACAAAAAAAGCTGAAGACTTAATGTAATTGAAGTCACAGAGGAGTAATATGTCTTCAACAATTTAATGCATGACACAATAGGTAGTGAGTTGGAATTCCATTTAAAAGAATGCAGATGGTAGATATATTCCGATTTCTTGAAATAAATTCGTTTGGAAAACATTTCCTCTTATCACAGCCCTTTTAGATGCATTATTCTGACGAATTATTCTGTGTTCCAACGGAACTTTCCAATTGATTCTGACAGAACTCTCCAAGCCGATTCGGTTTTGAAATGGCAAAGCCAGATTTTAATACATATCCCAGACGCCAATAACTAACTTAATTTTATCAGAAACGTATTTGCTTCCATATTCTCCCCGCCTAAATTGATTTAAAATGTTATCAGTTCTAGAATAGACATGGCGATGTGGGGAAGTAAGACATGGAGCTGCGAAATGTATAAGTAACTTATATTTTGCATTTCAAATATTTGTCAGATTTCAAAAGTATTTTCTAAAGTATAAGTCGAAATTCAATGAAATAAAGTTGTTTGGACACATGATTTTAATTAATCAGAAATTTCGTATACTAGTATTTTATTTATTTATTAAAGATTTTCACAAAATTAGCTGCTTTTTATTTTTAGAATAAACAGATAATCACGAAGCACATTCATTATGAAATTCATACAAAGGTATTTTAAGTGATGTCAATTTAAAATAGTAGTATTTTCAAGTTAAAGAAAGAAAGGGGGGGGGAGATGGCAATGCAAAATGCAATGCCAAAAATAAGAAAGATTAATGTACTATCCTTTTTCGGTTACTTTGTAAGTTCAAAAATTTTAAGATATTGAACTGCGTGATACCGTCAAGATTATGTAACACTATGTTCACAAAGTTGTCCTGTCCTACTATTTAATTTTCTTCACATATTTTCAGAAAACGGCAAATAAAAAATTGGATTTGTGTTTACGATATAACATATTTTATAATAAAAGTCATGGAATAATTCAGCTACACATATCAATTGTAATATAACAATTCGAGAAGAATATTTAATTAAAAAGAAACAATTAATATACTACAAAATATTTTGTGAAATATATGAAGTGAATTACTGAAGAGCAGCAAGATAAGAAATGATGAAAATATAATGTTCCGTACATGACACTTCATGTACAGTCTCGGGGGGAGGGGGGGGAAGGAAGCACCACCCAGATTTATTTTGCAATCGTTCATCCTATGTGAAAATTAAAAGTACCATTTCAAAGTTAGTAATAAATACTAAAAGATGCCGTGCCTAAAATATCCGTAAGGGATTATCAACACATTTAAAAATGAACAAACTTTGAAATTTCCTATAGCAACATCATTTTTTGATGTCAAAAAAGTTGAAATGTGATGTTTGAAAAAAATATCCGGTGTACAACATTTGGTTAATATACCATGACTGCCATCGGGAAATATTTAACATTTTCTGTTAAATGGGTTGTTCCCATATTTAATCAAGTAAAATTTAGATTTTCTTTGGACTTGGGAAATAGTAATTTTTTTGCCATACATTTAAAGCATCAATCCACATAGTAAAATCTTTTGGTATTTCATTCATAATAAAATATTTATAGCAGAAATCGCTTGATACCTTATTAGGCTGATAACACCAAAATGGAAAGTTTTGCTACAAGAATAAAAGATATAAAATTGAATATACTTTTTTATTATTTAATTAAATTCAATATTCTTATTTAAGCATAATTATAATTACAATTTAATTTACAATAATTATAATTATAAGAAATTAATTTTATGAAATTTGAGATTTGTCTAAGAAATACTGTGCACTTATTAAGCAAACATCAGTAAATTTAAGAAAACACAAATGGCTGTTTTCTTTTTAGAAAATATGAAATTTGCTATCCATAGATTATTAAGAGAAATAATCTATCGGAATGTTTGCAAAATTAAATAGTAAAGTTCTAAAAAGTAAAAATTACGAAATAAAATTCCATTTTTTCTGGAATTTGTAATATATTCTGTACAGAAATCATATGTAATGACGAGTAAAAATTCTAGCTTATTACAAGGACAAAGACTACCCTCCACATTTAAAATAGCGATTGTTAATTAATATGGCAATGATTTTTTTAATTTTTGATTTCTTATTCTTTGCCGCTCACGAATTTTTTAAATATATTTTTTTTATTACAACAACGCAAAAAACAACATTAGTTTCAAGGAATGCATGATCAGCAGCATTTCAATGCCATATAAAAGGCTGTCGAAATTTTGATATTTAAAATTGCGCTTCTAACCGCATCGTTTCAAGTGTAATACAGAAAACTTAATGTAAAGGGAAAAAAATACTAGGAATGAGCTGAAAATTTGCATGATCCCATAAAAGGGTCTTGTCCTTCGATTTATGCCAAAAATTAAATATGTTGCAGTTTAAAAATTTTAAAACTCTAATTTTGCAATGTTTATTACATATTAAAAACTATTTTTCCATGTTTTGTATGCAAAATGTGTAGAATATCTTATATTTTAAGAAGAAAAAGAGTTTAGGTGACTAACTTTATAAGTTGTTATGAATAAAAATTCAAAATTTAACATCAGAAAGTCAAAATTTTGTTAGCCCATAATTTCGAAACGAATAAACTTAAACTAATAAAACTTGGTTTCCGGAAATGTAGTTTTAAAATTTGATCAGAAAAATTGGTGTTGCCATTGCAAATTTTGGAGTTTGCTGTTATTTCAATATATTGATGGTCGCTCACGAAATTTTAAATTCATAAGTCTTTAAGAGTACATTAAACCCTTTCCAATGACACCTTTTTTATAATTGTACGATAAACGATGCTAAAATAAAGCTAGGTGGCTCCTTTTTTTCCCAACGCGATTATACATGTTATATATATTAGTCAAAATAAATACATTGGATCAGATTTATATCAGATGCTCATTTTCATAATTTTATTTCCTAAACCTCTGTTAAACATGCATCATCAATGTTTGTTAATCATGTTAAATTCCCCAAGCTTTATTAAACTTACGTGAGCCAATATCAATGCAACAAAAAAATTTATTGGGCTTATTATTTTTTTTAATCATCAAGATTTAATTTATAGGAAACAAGACATATTTACATTTAACAGCCAAGTATTGTGTATCTTGAAGAAAAAATTATTCTCAGAGCGGTTAGTATAACCAGCAGGAGTATTCTTTCCAAAACTTTTTCACATACTCTCCAATAACGGTCTCATCCCTATCTCTCTGCATAAAATTCTGGGCTTTAGATAAAACCGCAAATGCCTCTCAGGACACTGTCATACACCAGTCATGAAATATAAATCATTGATTTGAATCTAGTGTCTTTATAGAAGATATCGAACAAATATACATTTTTGGACGACTTTTTTTTCGACCAATTGTAAAATTCAACTTGCCTTTTTTAATTAAAATTCTTATTAAGATTTCAAAAAAAATCGCTCCGAAAAAGGGCATTCCTCCTCTCCTGTGTGCGTAAACGATCTGACCTATAGAGCGCAAACACATACACATAAACACAAACCATATATATACACATCTTTCTTATAGTAGTAGAGATTGCTGTTCGGAAATATATTGATAATCTTTAGAAAAAGATACGTCCGATTTTAATTCTCTTTTTATGAGCAACCTAAAATTCTTAAGAAAACTTTTGTAATAATAAATCAAATCTCACGCACCCCCCCCCCTCACACACATCTTTCAGTTCTAATGAATAAACCTCCGAATTTCAATTCAACTAATATATATATATATATATATATATATATATATATATATATATATATATATATATATATATATATATATATATACAGTGGTGGCCAAAAGTGTGGACATTTTTTGAAAGTTTCATGTTTTTCAACTTTGCGTGCTTGTAGAATATATTAATTTTCACTTAAATACAAATGTTTATATATCAAATTGAAGGTAATTTATTGTAGAATTGAATAACAAAAACAGTATTATAATATCTGTATTACAAAAAAAGTTACGCTCATTTTAGTAGAACAAACAAACACAAATCGTTTTGAATAATGACGTGTTTTGCTATAAAAGCGTACTAGCCAATCACAAACACTGTTCTGAGGACCCCATCAAATGTCTGTAACTATAGTTTAGGTTATTTGGTATGTAAAATAGTTATTGTTGTGGAAATATTTTGCGAAATGGTGCATACAAGTACAATTAAATAGAGTATTGCTGTTTTTGAATATTTTAAGTCCTTTTTTCTAATTTTAAACAATGTCACAAACAAGAAGAACTGATTGGACATCTACAAAAAGAAGCCGAATTGTCATATTGAAAGAAATTGTCCTCTCTTATGCTGAAATTGCAAGACAAGTTGGTGGTTCAGTGACTTGTTCTGGTGTACGAAAGTTCTGTTTACGTTATGAAAAAACGAAATCAGTGGAAAATAAGGCCAAATCAGGCCGAAAAAAGTGCACAAGTGCTACTGCCGATAGAAAAATTAAACGGCTATGCCTTCAAGATAGAAAAATTTCATCAGATGCCATTAGGTGTTAATGAATGCAGCGGGTATTGCAGTAAGTTCAAGAACAATAATAAGAAGGTTATCAGGATTTAGACTACAAGCTGGAATTCCAAGGAAAAAACCATATTTAAATCAAAAGCAACGCGAAAAACGAGTTAAGTGAAAAGAACACATTAAATGGTCAGAAAATCAATGAAAGCAAGTAATCTGGAGCGATGAGACTAAAATATCGCTCTTTGGTAGTGATGGTAGAAAATATGTGAGACTTAGAGTAGGTGAAGGACTTCATCCTGATTGCATTGAAGAAACTATAAAAACTACAACAAATGCCATGATTTGGGCATGTATTTCTGCAAATAGTGTGGGCCGAATTCAAGTGATTGATGGCATCCTGAATGCCAAAAAATACATCGAAACCTGGAATCAAAATTGATACTTTCCATCAGGGATTTCTTCCCCAACAAATCACCATTTATTTTTCAGCAGAATTCAGCTCCATGCCACACAGCAAAAGTATGCAAAGCATGGTTTCAAAATAAAGGCATAGATGTATTACCATGGCCAGGAAACAGTCCTAATCTCAATCCAATTGAAAATTTGCGGCAACGTTTGAAAATTCTTGTACGAAAAAAACGTCCCTCCAATAAAAGACAACTTATTGAATCTATAATTGATTCTTGACACCATGTGATTACGAAAGATGAACTCCAAACACTCGTTCACTCGATGAAAAGACGCTGTGAAGCTGTCTTAAAAAATAAGGGTTATCCTACTAAGTATTGATTGTGTAAGTATCACTTTAAAAAAATGCAAATCTAAGATAGATCTTACTAAAATGAGCGTAACTTTTTTTGTAATACAGATATTGTAATACTGTTTTTGTTATTAAATTTTACATTAAATTACCTTCAATTTGATATATAAACATTTGTATTTAAGTGAAAATTAATATATTCTACAAGCACGCAAAGTTGAAAAACATGAAACTTTCAAAAAATGTCCACACTTTTGGCCACCACTGTATATATATATATATATTGAAATTTGAACAAATTTTGAATTATGAATTCGTAATTTTTTTATTGATAAAAAGAGAGAGAGAATCAAATATATTATAATTAGAATTTCAATTCTATATATAACAATATTTCGTCCTCACGTCAGAGATATTAAAAAGCCATCAAATATAATCATCAAAAATATAATAAATCACAAATCATCAAATATAATCATACAGTATCAACTGTTCATAAAATACACCCGAAAGCTTAAAAAAAATATTCTGTTTTGAATGCCAAAACTGACTTAATGAAAAACTCTGAATACAAGTACATCTAGTAATTAAACATTTTTGTTTAACAAGGACTTTTTTAACGCAGCTAACAGGACAAGATGATTTTTAAGGTAATGAAAAAATTTAGTAAATTAACATTAATTTAATTTTCTCTGGATTTGCTTTAGATGGTGCTTTTTTATGTCCTTTTTAATTATAAAAGTGGATATAAGTTTTAAAAAAATCTAGATTTTAGGAAAAACTAAAGGGGAGTATTTAAATTAATTTAAAACAAAATGAGACGAAAGTAAATCAATTCCTTATCTTAAAAATATAGACTCATCGATACCGATTCTTAAATAAAATGTCATACTTTTTTTTTAGAAATTCTTTCTCTTGCTTATCACGAATGTATTAAAACGGTTAATGTTATATTAGACAATTTATATCAATTAAAATTGCTTTTTATCAACAGTATATACAAGTACTAGCATCAATATTATATACGTAATAATTTGAATGCAACCGTATTCTTAAAAATTATTTTCTAATAAATTGAATCCATATTCACTTTAACTTCTCAGGTGTGCACAACTTTCCCAAGGCTCTCAAAGTCTATATGCACTTAAAATGCTTGCTATCAGCTAAATTTAGGGCAAATTCCCTTTTGAAAGCATATAAGCTCTGAGTGTATTTCTACATCTTCTCTAAACTATGTGAATGCTATGCAGAGATTGTCATTCAATGGATTTGAAATTTTTAAAAAATTCTGAATAACTGTTACAAATTTGACTCTTTACTTAATCATGAAGTAAATTAAGAAAGATAACACTTCCAGTTAACTCATCAGGCTCGGAGGCTCCCATCTCAAAATATTTCTCGGGGATATTTTTTTACATATATTACGTTTTAATTTGAAGAAGGAAACATTCAAATTTTAGAAATAGTACATAAATGATAATTAGTATATTTAATTATTAGCATTATTAATAAAGGCAATATTGTACCGAAAATACGTCTTTTCAAAGTTTTAAATCATAAGAGATTTGAGTAAAAAACACTGGACAATGTTTTCCTAAATGCTTTATCTTAATATGGAAAGGTTTAAAACCAAGCTAAACAAAATGAGAAAAATAATAACAAAATTGTGCAGTTTTGATTTTTTTACAAAATTATTACAGTTCTTATATTTTTGAAAAATGATCTTCTTACTTTAAAATTTTAACAGAAAATGTGAGCAATGCAGGAACAAAATTTCCGAATTTTTTTTTTAATTATTTATTCATTTAATTTTAAAGCTAACGAAAATTTAATTTTAAAGAAAACAAAACTAAGAACAATTTTCCACAAGAGTGTTCGTCTTGATGAAATATGACCTTGTTTATTAAGAGGTCTCACCATGAGATCATTAACTTTTAACCAAGAGAGCAAATTATTACCGGAAAGACATTATTCACTTTTTCAAATCAACAACGTCAATTGTGGATGCCGCAATTATACACTTAAGGGGTCTCAAGATGCATGGAAGCAAAAAATTATACTTTAACTTGTACAAAAATGGTTAGTTTTGAGGTTATACATATTTTTTATAAAATGTTATGAAAAAAATACTTTAAAAATATAATTATCTTTAAAAAATATTTGAAATTTTAAATAAAAAAAACTAATTAAAAAGCATGCAATTTTTTTTCTGTGAATAATCTGTCTAAAAATTGATGATTAAGTCTTAGAAGAATTATTTTTTTGAGCACGTGCATGAAATTTCAGATTAATAAAATAAATAGTTTTTGAGATGTGATGCGGGCAAACTTCAATTTTTTTAAGCACGAATTTGTTTCGAAAAAAATGACATAAAAGTTGAAAAATAGTAAAAAAAGAATTTGAAAAAAGCTATATAATTTTATTTAAAAATCAGAAGCATATTAACTGCTCACAGTTAATTTAAATTGTTACTTTTGTTTTATAAAAATTAAAAAAAAATTAAATACAATTATTTTTTTTTAAATTGAAATTTCAAGAAATTTCTAATTAAAATTCTAACAAAATTTTTTGATGAATAATTTATTTAAAAATTGATGTATAAATCACAGAGAAACTTATTTTTGTGCACGAGCATAAAATTTTAGATTAAAAGTACAAGCAGTTTTGGGAAAATCCTGCGCACAAGCTTCATTTTTTTTGGGGGAGGGGGGGGGAATGACGTTAAATTAAAAAAAAAAGTTTAAAAAAATAAGAATTAATTCATTAAACTTTTCAAATAATTTACTGAGGAAAGATTGCACTATCAATATATATATATATATATATATATATATATATATATATATATATATATATATATATAGGATCAAAATAAATATTTTAACAAAACATTATTTCCTTAACAACATTTATGAAAATAAAGAACACGCTTTAAAATGAATAAATAAAAAAAAGAAACAGGCGCATGTTTATGAAAAAACGTGGCGAGAAAAAAGCGTTGTTGAGAATACTGTCAATTTATTATGTATAGGTAATGCTTAAAACAATAAACCAAACATTCATTCAAAAATCCTCCTTAAAAAATGTTATATTATAATGGTAATAATATAAATAGATCTTCCTGGGAAACTCATCATTATTGTTATTATACATCTGCTAAGATGACTAGGCATTCTGTAAAATTCCGTTACTTATTTTTCTGACGTTGGTTAGACATAAGATAATTACAGTTTGCAATATTAAATGAAAAGCAAATAAAAGAAATGCATCTTCAAGTCAGAGGCACAATGGAGCGTCTGAAAAACGGACGCTTGGATGAAAGAAGCGTTGTATAATTGTTTTAATTTGATACCTCAATAGTATTTATAATACATCGTCAACGAAGTCTTAAGAAATTTTTTGAAAACGCTGCACAGCTGTTTAAACTTCAATGATTTAATTTACTATATTAGTAATAAGACACTTTGAAACATAATGTGAAAGCATTTTCTGTGGAAGTATGAGCAGCTGAGTCCAAAGAACTTTAAACAAAGAGCCTAACAAAACTGAGTAAAAAGGCGTTTCGCGGTGATGCTTATAGACTGGTAAATGACTAACTTTTAAAGATCATTTTCATGCGATAAGTTATATGTTCATCACCTGATAAAATATTTTGAGTTGTAATATATTTCCAAAGAATTTTACTATGATAAGCAACCACAATATACAACCAACGTACGTGTCTACCTAAATTTATGTTGGTACATCAAAATTGTAATTAGCTCAAAACAATTCTATTATTATGTTTATTTCCTGAAGAAAATGATTGAAGAATGACAGCTCAATACAAAATAATAAGCTCATAAATTTAAAATGGATAGTTCAATTTTCACTTCCTTATTCCTTAAACCCGGATTTATTTTTTTTATCCTCCATCAACGGAATTTAAGTTATATCATCATATTACAAATTCAGCGTGCTAATCTACCGTAAAAGCAAAGCATCGACATTCACTCCTACGCCGCTCTCATAAACGCATGCACAGCAGAACTAAAACTAAACATAAACACCTTAACTGTTACCGTGAATGTCCCCGAAGCATGGATTTCCAAAAGCAGAATTCTCGGAACGTCCGATCCGGAGCAGAGTCCAAACTGGAATACGAGAAACATACTTCCCCCTCATCTCTATTCGAAGGGATGCGCAGAAGCGATTTGTTCCATTCCGAGAGATGACATCCATATTCACTTTTCGCCCCTCATCCCGCGGGAGATAACGGCGAATACGAAAACGGCGTTGGGAGGGGAGGCGTGCGCTATTCCGAATTCGAATATGAGCTAGACAGATATACGGAAAGAAAACATCAGTCGAGGAAATGGAAATTTGCAATAACTTCGGAGACTTGCCAGATAGCAGAGTAGTTTTCTTTTCTTCTTGCTAAGGAGAGGCGGCAGCGAAAAAAAAATTAAATAAAAACAAGTGATCTAGAGTTTCGGATGGAACATTTTTGAGCGGGAACTATGCATTGGAGTCCGGATAAGAATTACAGCAAAAGAATAATGCGGGTACTTATGCAGGTTTGGTTCTTTTTCCTTAACTCAAAGTTATGATTATCAAGAAAAGAAGTTTTGTTTCCCGACGTTTTGATGTCGAAATGGAACATAAACTACGAACAATAACACTAGAAATTTATATTTAATAAGGAACGGAATGAAATTGCGCTTTTTTTCCATTTTTAAAATGAAACCAAAAAAACACGCGGTACATAGGAAAGTAAACGAGTTTATAGTCAAATGCAGAGTCGGTCTTGCCATTGCGAATGATTTTTTGTTTTTACATTCTTATTATATAAGGATTATTATTAAAAAAACACATATAAAAATAAAATCTGACAGGTTAGGAATAGAATGAAATCAATAATAAATTTTGTTTACTTCTAAAACATTAAAATGAGTCCTTACACTCGCATATACACAGTTATGTATCTTATTTGTTATTATTCCTAGAAAAAAGCTTAACACAACACAATGTCATTTATGCATGATGACAACTAAATAAAAAGACACTTACGTAAACAATTATTATAATATAAGCCGATGTGCGAAAAAGTAAATGGCGCATTTGAACTCAAAGGCTCTTAACCTTCGTAAGCTTATAAATGTTGAGAGGAGAGGCAAAAAGGCATTGTGCAATAGTAATGACAAAATGAAGAAGAAAAAAAGAAAGAAGTTTACATAGAAAAATTGATAGCCAAATTCAGTTTCGCAGTCATGTCAGTATGGTATGGCGACCAGTGAAGGGAAGGCAGGTATCTAAACAGTCTTATGTTTCTCAATAATAATATTGTTTTTGTTTTTTTTCACAGCTATAATTAGGTAATGTTGTTGTTTTCAAAAATCAAAAGAAAACAGCAACAAAATTTAAATTTATAAAGCAGTGTTGTTTTCAAGAGAGTTCATCAAAATGAAAAGCTTATCAGTTGGGTCATTAAATGATTGCAGTTGAAAAACTAATCGAACTATTTCTAAACTTACAGTTTAGAGATAACTTTAGAGTTGACGAAGATTGACTTGATTTCATTAAGGAATGAAAATACATCTTTAATACTGCTGATGTCTTGTTCATTGTTGATTGTTAAATTCGTTTATACATCATGAGTTTAAATGACTGATTGGGGATGAAAAGCTAGGCGGGATTAATTGGCAATCGTTATTGTTTTTTTTTTTTAATGAGGCAAAACTTTAACTGCAGTATTATCCTATTACCATCGAATTTAATTTTTTTAAAATTTAGGTATTCTTTATAGCTAGCAATGTAGGTATCACCACAGTTGACACATTTTGCATGAAGTTTTCTTTATTCTTGTTTCCACACCCGAGTGTGGTTTGATTACTTGCACAAATGACACATCTTGCCTTGAGAATGCATTGCTAAATACTGTGATGCCAGACCTGACAAATGTAATATTAATTAAATGATTCCCCTATGAATTGTTTAACACAGGCGATTATCATATATGAGAAAACATCAAGTTTATAAATGTCCTTGATATTTTCGGATGACAGAAGATGAACTTGAAAAATCGTAGGTTTCGGTCTTAAAATGCTTCACTGCCGACTCTATATCCAAGTTCCTCTGGTTTTGTATTTTATTTCATTTGTAAGGATGCATCTGAGTAACTGCTCTGTCAGATATGACGTAATATTCAAATTTGTTGTCGGTGAGATATTTAATAATTTTCCTGTAACTGTCTAAAGAAGAATCCATAAAAATGTTGATGGATTCGCCATATTCTTTGGCCCGGTATTTAATTTTATGGGCAGTATTTAGCCTTTTCAAGAATCTCCTTGTATTCCACGACAGTATAATAGGAGGAAGATTTAAATACGCGTTTTGATAAATGTATGTTATATTAAGCATGTCATGAAAGTCAACACATTTCTTTTTGGATAGATATGTTACTGGCAATGTATGTAAAGCTGACAATCTATAGAAAATCTAAGTATTTTATAAAATGCTAAAAAATTTTAAAAATGCTGAAATATTTTACACATTTCCTAATAATTCCATAAAATGACAAATGTCAAACCAGCAGGGTATGAAATACATCTTTGATGCAAGAAAAAGAGATGTTTCGAAAAACATGGATAAGTTTATATTTAATGGTGGATTATATCAAACTGATGATGTTTTAGTTTAGTTTAGTTTTATTAACGCCCCGTTTTAAGCACAATAGGACAAACTGATGATGACATACTTAACAAAGAAATTTCCGTTTCCGCTACTTATCGTGCGTGTTTCAAAGAAACCCGTGATGCGAATATACTCACAAAATACCATTTAAAAAATCACATCTTCTGTGAAGATGCAAGTAAAAATGTTAATTCTTTGTTTCAAAACTAAGAAATTATTTAAATAATAATGCTATTGTCACTTTTTTTCATAGTCTGCCTAAATACATTTGATCATTCTAAAGAATGCCTAATGATTGGAAAGTGCATATAAATTCTCAATTCATGAATCACTCTGCCTAAAAATTCAATGCCGACGTTTTGTATATTGCCAAAAAAATTATGGATTTTTTTTTACCCTACATATCACTATCAGTGATTAAAATATAATATGTACAAATAAATGAGATCAATAGAATGTATTTAGGTCGTATTCAGAAATTAAAAACTGAAATTATACATAGACTATCTTCTCCATAGTGTCAACTTAAAATAATATTAAGTACAATAAGCTACGAATTCGAATTTAATAAAATAAGATAAAGGAAATAACTTCAAGAGGTGAAAGTAACCATTTTCGAATTCCATAAAGTATGTCTATACATCCGAGTAATCATGCGTAACAAAAATTCTTTAAGCTGATGGGACGGGATATCACAGTCATTAAGGTGAAAGGAAAATGTTCATAGGAAATTACTAAATATAAATCTGGACTTCCGTTGAATGAAAACTCAGGCAGAGAATAAAGATATTCAATAATAGTAGTTCATGATCGGCGAATTGAAGTCCAATGACAATTTATGAAGGCAAAAAAATTATGACTTGGAATAAAAATAGTGCTCATTAAAATACGAGGCGAAAAAAGGGAGGGTTAAATATCTAATTCTAAAAGTTTCATAATTACACGGTAATCAATAGAAAAAGTTAGGGGAAAAAATTGTAAACTAAGCATTTACAGGTCATGCAAAAAGTATAAACTTTGGGGGGGGGGGGGGGACTGACAAAAAAAAAAACACTCAATTTTATTTTTACCCTAAAATTATATAGATTAAAGTTTTTAATTTCTAGGGGGTACAAGTTGTTTTTAACGTACTGATGCTATCTAAATATTTAAATTTGTGAACTTGCATTATCCTCTTTTTTTAATTGTAAATTAAAATGCATATACATATCAAATAATTATTAAATGTTAAACAAAATACAGTTTCTGACTATATTATTTTAAATATTAAATATATTATTGTATTTCTAAGTTAAATAAGTATATTGAACTAACTGGCCATACGCAAAGCATCTGTGCTGGAGTTTCTAATCCCCAAAATTAAGAAACATATACATTGCAATAACTAAGTAAGAAATATGTTTTAATAGAAAATTTGCAATATTCACAATAGTCAAATCGAAGTAGAGAAATAATCTAAGAATCTAATTAGAGTAATCTATGAAATCGCAATATCATATATATGTAGAAATGCTATAAGATATTTTTTGTAATCCCAAAAATATATAAGCACTGTAAAAAAACAAACCATATCAATTTAAAAAAATTTGGTTACTACTTTAATAAGTATTTGAAATATCTCTCTACATATAACTGCATATTTAAAAAGTTATGTTTCAAGACACAACAAATACAGACTCTTGAAAGATTTCCAAACTTTTGTTCCACAATTAAAATTAATTATAAGTATTTATTTAAAAATTTTAAGATCTCTTACTTTTCCCATTTTTAACAATATTATTTTGAAACTTTTAACTGTAAGACCTGTATGCTAATATATAGACATTTAAAATTTTACTATCATGAGAGTATTTTTTTATATATATATTTCAAAACACATGAGTACAATGTGCATGAAAAAAATATGTAAACTTCAGTCATATTCCCAGAATTATATTCCTTGATATTTTTAATTTATGAATTAAAACATTGCCTTCTACTGACTTAGTCAATTTTGAATACATTTAAACTTTCTCTAACAAACCCAAGACTAAATGCTTCATTTTAAATAGATCTCCTTTTAAACACTTTATTCAAAGTTTCATTCACATATTTTTCCAAGTAGATACGAAATGTTTTAAACGCTACATAATCTCAAATTTTTGCTTGAAAAAATTGTTTCATACCAAAGGAAATAAAGAAACAAGTTACATTACAACTAACAGAAGTTGAGGAAAAACTTTACTGGTTTCAACTTCAATTTCTATTCAGCAGAAATTCATATGCACAACAGGGAAGGTTACAAGTTTTGTCTCGTAAACTCATTTCCACATGCAAAGGAGATGTTAACTTCTTTTATGTGGAACATATTTTAGCTTTTTACATAAATATATCAAAGAGGAAAAATATTTTCTTTACAAAATAATATTTGAAATTAATCATGTATATGATCAAGAAAGGCTGAGCTGATTTGAAAAATCCTATTATAAAAAGGTACAGATTTGTAGCACTGAAAGGCATTAATTAAAGAAGCAGCTCCTCCCCATCCCCCTCCATCTCACTTGTTTTATTCTATAGGAACTTCCATTGTGCTACAGACACTGAAAATTCTAGTTACGGTTCTCATAGGATATCCAATTATGCAAATTTGTTAAGAAGGCAACATATGCATGTTATTCATCAATAATGCAGCTATTAATATGCCTAATAACATTACTACACAATTCAGGATTGCTAGAACACGCTTATTTATATGGCAGCTTCACATACTCATACCCCAACTGATTCCCCAGCAGAAAAAAACAAACAAAAAAACAATTGTTTATTTCTTCATAAAAATATATTATTTGATTACAAATTTTCCAAAGATATTAATGCCTAGATGACACATAAAGAATACAAAGAATTGTCGTATATCAAATAAATGAGCTCTAAACCAAGTAGGTCACATGATTTTAAAAAAAAAAAGTCTTTAGTTTTAACAGAAATTTAAACAATAAAATTTAATAAAATAAATTAAATAATGAAATGCTTTGAGAAGAAAAAAATATTCTGAAACAACAAAATAAATCTTGTAACAGATATTCTCATCAAAGTCCCAAAATTCATATAATGTCCAACTCTGATTATTATAGATCTCAAACTATCATGAAAGTCATTAACCATCTTAACATATTAAGAGAAAAAAATTATTATGAATAAAATTTAAATTAATAATAACTTTATTCTGATAAGAAAAAAGCAAAAAATGAGAACAGGAATCTAAAAGTAATATCAACATGAAATTGACTGGGCAATTATTACAAATACTATAAATGCAACAGAGTAGGAAATAAAATGAAAAATAATTTCTATATTTTTTTTCAAGAAGTCTTCTGAAAAAATACACCCTTAGTTTTAGAAATTTGTTTACTGTTTTCCCAGTTTCTAATGATCTGAGCCCAAAAGTAATTTTTATAAAAATTTTTAATTTTTATAAATAAAAGATTTTACTATTTTTCAACATTTAATTCACAAAATCTATTTCTGCTTCACAGTTATTTTAAAGAAATAAAATACATTTAAATACATTTTTTTTTAAATATTACTAAAATCAATGTTTATATTAAGTTGCACACAAAAAATAAAAACGCATTGGAAATATACTCATAAAAATAAAAACTCATTGGATAGAGATAATTAGAATTTATCTTAAAAACAAAGGTGAAAATTCCTTAATTCTGTAAAGCTAACTTTATTTAGAAAATTATTAACTCAAAATTTTTTAAGTAACTAGTAATTTGATTTATAATTAAATAAGTAATAAAATAAAATAAATTCTCAAGTCTGACAAATTGAAATTTTTTTTTTAAGTAAAAAAATTTTAGCTAAAGGTCCTATCAAAAATATTAAATATTTCGTATGAGATATAAAGCACCTTTCCGGACAATTAACACTTCATCAATTGGCAGGACTTTCACAAACTTAAATTCAAATATATATTACGCATGCACAAAATACTAATTTTCTAGTAAGAATTTGCAATAAAGAATCATAATAATAATAAAGAATTTGCATATAACCAAAGAATAACTGAAGAAACCAAGAGAATATGTTAATAAAACGATAAAATAATCCAATATACATACAATTAGAACGAGGGGATAATCAAAAATTTCAATTGAATATACTTCTAGTATATTTGATGTTGTGAGATATAAATAAAATTAAAAAGAAAATGTATTCAAATGGTTATAAATTTTTTCATATATAAATAGAAATGAATTAACATAATAGCAAAATATTTCTTCACTTTAATAAATGAAGACATTATAATCATTATTAAAAAATTGAGAAAAATAAAATTATGCATGTAAATCTTACATTTAAAAGCTAGAATTAATTAAATTTATTCAATAATTTATAAGCTCAAGAATTTGGTTTATAAATTTTGAATGCTGTAAAAATGACACATAGTAATAGAAAGTCTTAACATGCTAATTTGTTATACATATCAAATTACCCAGGAAAATCTTACTTCTTGATTTTATGAACATCATTTATTAGAGTTAAATTTATAAAATCCAGATAACAGTTATATGAACAGGAAAAAAAGCAATGTTTTCACTTTGGAAGTTATGCAATTTCTAAATATAAGCTTTAAAAAAAATGCACAGTCCAAGAAATCGCTGCATGCAATTTAAAATTGTATTAGACTTTTCTTCCCATGTTGAGCAAATTCAGAAAAGTTGATACATAAAGTATCCACAAGTATAAATAAACTTTTGAAAAATAATATTTTTTAAATAATCTAAGATTTATATAAAAACTCAACAAAAACTAAAATATGAGCAAAAAATTTCTGTTTTATAGAAGCTTCAATCACACAAAAGTGAAACTTAATTATACCCAAAACAAAACAAAAAAGTACGAATTTCAATAAATAGATTGACAGCCACGGATCGGAACATTTAGATGAATAAGAAACAAGATTTTTTTAAGATAATGTGAAAAAATAAAAGTATAATAATGAGCAATACAAACGCTGAAATCAATTTGTTTGAACAAGATGCCTATGTAAATATTGCATACGAAGTTTCCAGACGCAGATATTTTGAGAAAAAAAAATCATTAAAAAAGGGAAATAATTTTAGAAACTTACAGTAACTTAGATAAGACAATTGCCCCAGCATCTGCTAATTATTCATTCCAACAATTTACCTAAGGCACAAGATTTTAAATAAACTAAGCACATCAAAAAATATTGACAGCCACCGGAAAACAGCATAAACACAGAGTTATTAACGAAATACGATTACGATACTAGCTGTGATCGATTCTTAATTCCATGATCAAAAAGAGAAATGATGAATGAAACTTTATTACTTAAGGATATAGTTCAAAGAGTGTCTCAAAACCGTCTGCAGTATTTAATTGCATAAACATTTAATCGAAATTTTCATTCCTTTTCCCTTGAAATACAGAAAGCTGCCAATGAAGTCTTGAAGTGTCCTTGAAGCTTTTTGATAGAATTTAATCTTTTTAAAATATTTAAACATTCAGAGATATTTACAACAAACATTCTCAGACGTAATATTATTAATTAGCCGTCTTATATAGACTACTGATTAGTGGGATTAAGAACACTTAAAATTTTCAATGCAGTATTTCATACAACTTGGTCTCAACGGCTTTTTCAACCGAAAATTTTTAAGCTTCAAATTTCGATAAACATAAAGCATTAAGGTGGGTTCTGACGAGGCTTATTATTGCGCGCAATAGAAGGTCACGCCTACTTCAGGAAAATCACGTGACTGCAACGGGACAATGGCAAATGGTTGTAACGTCGGGACAACTATTAGCCATTGTCCCATCAACGTTGTCTCAACTGTTCACACGGGGACAATAGAGGGACAACAGTAGAGAGACAACGATTGCGCGCAATAAAAAGTCTCGTGTGAACCCACCTTTACACTATTCTGTTCAATGCAGTATGCATTTTCTTAATTTTCTGGCGTCCATCTTAAAATTTCTCCAACACATTGATTTGAAATGGGTAGTGGTTAAAACTTCGTAAGTGGTTAAAAAAAACTGTTTTTCTAAAACCAGAACCAAATAATTCTATATATATATATATATATATATATATATATATATATATATATATATATATATATATATATATATATATATATATATATATATATATATATATATATATATATATATATATATATATATATATATATATATATATATCAGTAAGAAAGCCATAAGCTGCGTTGAATATTCAAGTGGTTTTCAATGTTTCATCAAATTTTTAATATTGATGTTCTAATTTTATATTGATCATAAATACTGAATTTCTTCCATCGTTGAAAGCTAAAGAAGAAAGATTCTGTTTAGCATCTGCATGTGCGACATCTTGACTCTTAAAATTTCGATAAAGTATAGAAACATTTTGGAATTAAATTTTATTTTTGAAGTATATGATTTGGAATAAATCATAGTAATTGTGAGAATAATGGAACGGAATAGATAAAATAAATTAAAAAAAAAAAGAAAATATAAAAAAATATTGGTCGGAATCGATATTTGAACTGAGGACCTGCAAAACTGAATGACATGCTTTGCCCATCCAGCCACGAAGCCTCGTAACACGAGAGCGTCTGAAGGATCTCAAAATCTCATTCCGATTGTCCAAGAAAAGTTTTAGACAAGGTGTCAATCTGGTCAAAAAGCACAATGATTTGTATACGAATGGATACTGCGCATGTGCGTGATCTTGAATCTTAAAATTTCCATAAAGTATAGAAATATTTTGGAATTAAATTTTATTTTTGAAGTATAAGATTTGGAATAAATCATAGTAATAGTGAGAATAATGAAGTGGAGTAGATAAAATAATATAAAAAAATATATATAAAAATATTGGCCGAATAGATATTCCAACTGAGGACCTTCAAAACTGAAAGACATGCTTTGCCCATCCAGCCAACAAGCCTCGCAACAACCGAGCGTCGGAAGGATCTAAGATTCTCATTCCGATTGTCCAAGAAAAGTTTTAGGCAAGGTGACAATCTGATCAAAAAGCACAATGATTTGTATGCGAATGGATTCTGCGCAAGTGCGTGAGCTTGACTCTTAAAATTTCGATAAAGTATAGGAATCCTTTGGGATAAAATTTTATTTTTGAAGTATATGATTTGGAATAAATCATAGTAATTGTGAGAATAATGGAGCGGAATAGATAAAATAAATTTTTAAAAAAAAGAAAACATAAAAAAAATATTGGTCGGAATCGATATTTGAACTGGGACCTGCAAAACTGAACGACATGCGTTGCCCATCCAGCCACCAAGCATCGTAATAAAAGAGCTTCTGAAGGGTCTAAGATTCTCATTCCTTTGGTACAAGAAAAATTTTAAGCAAGGTGTCAATCTGATCAAAACGCACAATGATTTGTATACGAATGGATTCTGCGCATGTGCGTGAGCTTGACTCTTAAAATGTCGATAAAATATATGAATCCTTTGGAATTAAATTTTATTTTTGAAGTATATGATTTGGAATAAATCATAGTAATTGTGAGAATGATGGAGCGGAATAGATAAAATAAATTTAAAAAAAAGAAAACATAAAAAAATTTTGGTCGGAATCGATATTCGAACTGAGGACCTGCAAAACTGAACGACATGCTTTGCCCATCCAGCCACCAAGACTCGTAACAAAAGAGCTTCTGAAGGATCTAAGATTCTCAATCCGATTGTCCACGAAAAGTTTTAGGCAAGGTGACAATCTGGTCAAAAAGCACAATGATTTGTTTGCGAATGGATTCTGCGCATGTCCGTGAGCTTGACTCTTAAAATGTCGATAAAATATAGGAATCCTTTGGAATTAAATTTTATTTTTGAAGTATATGATTTGGAATAAATCATAGTAATTGTGAGAATAATGGAGCGGAATAGATAAAATAAATTTAAAAAAAAGAAAATATAAAAAAATATTGGGTCGAATCGATATTCGAACTGAGGACCTGCAAAACTGAACGACATGCCTTGCCAATCCAGCCACCAAGAATCGTAACACGAGAGCGTCTGAATTGTCTAAGATTCTCATCCGATTGTCCAAGAAAAGTTTTAAGCAAGGTGTCAATCTGATCAAAACGCACAATGATTTGTATACGAATGGATTCTGCGCATGTGCGTGAGCTTGACTCTTAAAATGTCGATAAAATATAGGAATCCTTTGGAATTAAATTTTATTTTTGCAGTATAAGATTTGGAATAAATCATAGTAATTGTGAGAATAATGGAGAAGAATAGATAAAATAAATTAAAAAAATAATATAAAAAAAATATTGGTCAAAATCGATATTCGAACTGAGGACCTGCAAAGCTGAACGACATGCCTTGCCAATCCAGCCACCAAGCCTCCTAACACGAGAGCGTCTGAATTGTCTAAGATTCTCATCCGATTGTCCAAGAAAAGTTTTAAGCAAGGTGTAAATCTGATCAAAACGCACAATGATTTGTATGCGAATGGATTCTGCGCAAGTGCGTGAGCTTGACTCTTAAAATTTCGATAAAGTATAGGAATCCTTTGGGATAAAATTTTATTTTTGAAGTATATGATTTGGAATAAATCATAGTAATTGTGAGAATAATGGAGCGGAATAGATAAAATAAATTTTTTAAAAAAAGAAAACATAAAAAAAATATTGGTCGGAATCGATATTCGAACTGGGACCTGCACAACTGAACGACATGCGTTGCCCATCCAGCCACCAAGCATCGTAATAAAAGAGCTTCTGAAGGGTCTAAGATTCTCATTCCTTTGGTACAAGAAAAATTTTAAGCAAGGTGTCAATCTGATCAAAACGCACAATGATTTGTATACGAATGGATTCTGCGCATGTGCGTGAGCTTGACTCTTAAAATGTCGATAAAATATATGAATCCTTTGGAATTAAATTTTATTTTTGATGTATAAGATTTGGAATAAATCATAGTAATTGTGAGAATGATGGAGCGGAATAGATAAAATAAATTTAAAAAAAAGAAAACATAAAAAAATTTTGGTCGGAATCGATATTCGAACTGAGGACCTGCAAAACTGAACGACATGCTTTGCCCATCCAGCCACCAAGACTCGTAACAAAAGAGCTTCTGAAGGATCTAAGATTCTCAATCCGATTGTCCACGAAAAGTTTTAGGCAAGGTGACAATCTTGTCAAAAAGCACAATGATTTGTTTGCGAATGGATTCTGCGCATGTCCGTGAGCTTGACTCTTAAAATGTCGATAAAATATAGGAATCCTTTGGAATTAAATTTTATTTTTGAAGTATATGATTTGGAATAAATCATAGTAATTGTGAGAATAATGGAGCGGAATAGATAAAATAAATTAAAAAAAAAGAAAATATAAAAAAATATTGGGTCGAATCGATATTCGAACTGAGGACCTGCAAAACTGAACGACATGCCTTGCCAATCCAGCCACCAAGAATCGTAACACGAGAGCGTCTGAATTGTCTAAGATTCTCATCCGATTGTCCAAGAAAAGTTTTAAGCAAGGTGTAAATCTGATCAAAACGCACAGTGATTTGTATGCGAATAAATTCTGCGCATGTGTGTGAGCTTGACTCTTAAAATGTCGATAAAATATAGGAATCCTTTGGAATAAAATTTATTTTTGAAGTATATGATTTGGAATAAATCATAGTAATTGTGAGAATAATGGAGAAGAATAAATAAAATAAATTTAAAAAAAAGAAAACATGAAAAAAAGTTGGTTGGAATCGATATTCGAACTGAGGACCTGCAAAACTGAACGACATGCCTTGCCAAACCAGCCACCAAGCCTCGTAACAAGAGAGCTTCTGGAGGATCTAAGATTCTCATTCCGATTGTCCACGAAAAGTTTTAGGCAAGGTGACAATCTGGTCAAAAAGCACAATGATTTGTATGCGAATGGATTCTGCGCATGTGCGTGATCTTGACTCTTAAAATTTCGATAAAATATAGGAATCCTTTGGAATTAAATTTTATTTTTGAAGTATATGATTTGGAATAAATCATAGTAATTGTGAGAATAATGGAGCGGAATAGATAAAATAAATTAAAAAAAAAGAAAATATAAAAAAATATTGGTCGGAATCGATATTCGAACTGACGACCTGCAAAACTGAACGACATGCCTTGCCAATCCAGCCACCAAGCCTCGTAACACGAGAGCGTCTGAATTGTCTAAGATTCTCATCCGATTGTCCAAGAAAAGTTTTAAGCAAGGTGTAAATCTGATCAAAACGCACAGTGATTTGTATGCGAATAAATTCTGCCCATGTGTGTGATCTTGACTCTTAAAATGTCGATAAAATATAGGAATCCTTTGAAATTAAATTTTATTTTTGCAGTATAAGATTTGGAATAAATCATAGTAATTGTGAGAATAATGGAGAAGAATAGATAAAATAAATTAAAAAAATAATATAAAAAAAATATTGGTCAAAATCGATATTCGAACTGAGGACCTGCAAAACTGAACGACATGCCTTGCCAATCCAGCCACCAAGCCTCCTAACACGAGAGCGTCTGAATTGTCTAAGATTCTCATCCGATTGTCCAAGAAAAGTTTTGAGCAAGGTGTAAATCTGATCAAAACGCACAGTGATTTGTATGCGAATAAATTCTGCGCATGTGTGTGATCTTGACTCTTAAAATGTCGATAAAATATAGGAATCCTTTGGAATAAAATTTATTTTTGAAGTATATGATTTGGAATAAATCATAGTAATTGTGAGAATAATGGAGAAGAATAGATAAAATAAATTAAAAAAATAATATATAAAAAATATTGGTCGGAATCGATATTCGAACTGAGGACCTGCAAAACTGAACGACATGCTTTGCCCATCCAGCCACCAAGCCTCGTAACAAGAGAGCTTCTGGAGGATCAAAGATTCTCATTCCGATTGTCCACGAAAAGTTTTAGGCAAGGTGACAATCTGGTCAAAAAGCACAATGATTTGTATGCGAATGGATTCTGCGCATGTGCGTGATCTTGATTCTTAAAATTTCGATAAAATATAGGAATCTTTTGGAATTAAATTTTATTTTTGAAGTATATGATTTGGAATAAATCATAGTAATTGTGAGAATAATGGAGAAGAATAGATAAAATAAATTTAAAAAAAATAAAATATCAAAGATTATTGGTCGGAATCGATATTCGAACTGAGGACCTGCAAAACTGAACGACATGCCTTGCCAATCCAGCCACCAAGCCTCGAAACACGAGAGCGTCTGAATTGTCTAAGATTCTCATCCGATTGTATAAGAAAAGTTTTAAGCAAGGTGTCAATCTGATCAAAACGCACAATGATTTGTATACGAATGGATTCTGCGCATGTGCGTGAGCTTGACTCTTATAATTTCGATAAAATATAGGAATCCTTTGGAATTAAATTTTATTTTTGAAGTATATAATTTGGAATAAATCATAGTAATTGTGAGAATAATGGAGAAGAATAAATAAAATAAATTTAAAAAAAAGAAAACATGAAAAAAAGTTGGTTGGAATCGATATTCGAACTGAGGACCTGCAAAACTGAACGACATGCCTTGCCAAACCAGCCACCAAGCCTCGTAACAAGAGAGCTTCTGGAGGATCTAAGATTCTCATTCCGATTGTCCACGAAAAGTTTTAGGCAAGGTGACAATCTGGTCAAAAAGCACAATGATTTGTATGCGAATGGATTCTGCGCATGTGCGTGATCTTGACTCTTAAAATTTCGATAAAATATAGGAATCCTTTGGAATTAAATTTTATTTTTGAATATATGATTTGGAATAAATCATAGTAATTGTGAGAATAATGGAGCGGAATAGATAAAATAAATTAAAAAAAAAGAAAATATAAAAAAATATTGGTCGGAATCGATATTCGAACTGACGACCTGCAAAACTGAACGACATGCCTTGCCAATCCAGCCACCAAGCCTCGCAACACGAGAGCATCTGAATTGTCTAAGATTCTCATCCGATTGTCCAAGAAAAGTTTTACGCAAGGTGTAAATCTGATCAAAACGCACAGTGATTTGTATGCGAATAAATTCTGCGTATGTGTGTGAGCTTGACTCTTAAAATGTCGATAAAATATAGGAATCCTTTGGAATTAAATTTATTTTTGAAGAATATGATTTGGAATAAATCATAGTAATTGTGAGAATAATGGAGAAGAATAGATAAAATAAATTAAAAAAAATAATATATAAAAAAATATTATTCGGAATCGATATTCGAACTGAGGACCTGCAAAACTGAACGACATGCTTTGCCCATCCAGCCACCAAGCCTCGTAACAAGAGAGCTTCTGGAGGATCTAAGATTCTCATTCCGATTGTCCACGAAAAGTTTTAGGCAATTTGACAATCTGATCAAAACACACAATGATTTGTATACGAATGGATTCTGCGCATGTGCGTGAGCTTGACTCTTAAAATGTCGATAAAATATAGGAATCCTTTGGAATTAAATTTTATTTTTGAAGTATATGATTTGTAATAAATCATAGTAATTGTGAGAATAATGGAGCGGAATAGATAAAAATTTCTCTTAAAAAAATTTCTCTCTTAAAATTTCGATAAAATATAGGAATCCTTTGGAATTAAATTTTATTTTTGAAGTATATGACTTGGAATAAATCATAGTAATTGTGAGAATAATGGAGAAGAATAGAAAACATAAATTTAAAAAAAATAAAATATAAAAAAATATTGGTTGGAATCGATATTCGAACTGAGGACCTGCAAAACTGAACGACATGCCTTGACAAACCAGCCACCAAGCCTCGTAACAAGAGAGCTTCTGGAGGATCTAAGATTCTCATTCCGATTGTCCACGAAAAGTTTTAGGCAAGGTGACAATCTGATCAAAACACACAATGATTTGTATACGAATGGATTCTGCGCATGTGCGTGAGCTTGACTCTTAAAATGTCGATAAAATATAGGAATCCTTTGGAATTAAATTTTATTTTTGAAGTATATGATTTGGAATAAATCATAGTAATTGTGAGAATAATGGAGAAGAATAGGTAAAATAAATTTAAAAAAAAGAAAATATAAAAAAAATATTGGTCGGAATCGATATTCGAACTGAGGACCTGCAAAACTGAACGACATGCTTTGCCCATCCAGCCACCAAGCCTCGTAACAAGAGAGCTTCTTGAGGATCAAAGATTCTCATTCCGATTGTCCACGAAAAGTTTTAGGCAAGGTGACAATCTGGTCAAAAAGCACAATGATTTGTATGCGAATGGATTCTGCGCATGTGCGTGATCTTGATTCTTAAAATTTCGATAAAATATAGGAATCTTTTGGAATTAAATTTTATTTTTGAAGTATATGATTTGGAATAAATCATAGTAATTGTGAGAATAATGGAGCGGAATAGATAAAATAAATTTTTTAAAAAAAGAAAACATAAAAAAAATATTGGTCGGAATCGATATTCGAACTGGGACCTGCAAAACTGAACGACATGCGTTGCCCATCCAGCCACCAAGCATCGTAATAAAAGAGCTTCTGAAGGGTCTAAGATTCTCATTCCTTTGGTACAAGAAAAATTTTAAGCAAGGTGTCAATCTGATCAAAACGCACAATGATTTGTATACGAATGGATTCTGCGCATGTGCGTGAGCTTGACTCTTAAAATGTCGATAAAATATATGAATCCTTTGGAATTAAATTTTATTTTTGATGTATATGATTTGGAATAAATCATAGTAATTGTGAGAATGATGGAGCGGAATAGATAAAATAAATTTAAAAAAAAGAAAACAAAAAAAAATATTGGGTCGAATCGATATTCGAACTGAGGACCTGCAAAACTGAACGACATGCCTTGCCAATCCAGCCACCAAGAATCGTAACACGAGAGCGTCTGAATTGTCTAAGATTCTCATCCGATTGTCCAAGAAAAGTTTTAAGCAAGGTGTCAATCTGATCAAAACGCACAATGATTTGTATACGAATGGATTCTGCGCATGTGCGTGAGCTTGACTCTTAAAATGTCGATAAAATATAGGAATCCTTTGAAATTAAATTTTATTTTTGCAGTATAAGATTTGGAATAAATCATAGTAATTGTGAGAATAATGGAGCGGAATAGATAAAATAAATTAAAAAAAAAGAAAATATAAAAAAATATTGGGTCGAATCGATATTCGAACTGAGGACCTGCAAAACTGAACGACATGCCTTGCCAATCCAGCCACCAAGAATCGTAACACGAGAGCGTCTGAATTGTCTAAGATTCTCATCCGATTGTCCAAGAAAAGTTTTAAGCAAGGTGTCAATCTGATCAAAACGCACAATGATTTGTATACGAATGGATTCTGCGCATGTGCGTGAGCTTGACTCTTAAAATGTCGATAAAATATAGGAATCCTTTGAAATTAAATTTTATTTTTGCAGTATAAGATTTGGAATAAATCATAGTAATTGTGAGAATAATGGAGAAGAATAGATAAAATAAATTAAAAAAATAATATAAAAAAAATATTGGTCAAAATCGATATTCGAACTGAGGACCTGCAAAACTGAACGACATGCCTTGCCAATCCAGCCACCAAGCCTCCTAACACGAGAGCGTCTGAATTGTCTAAGATTCTCATCCGATTGTCCAAGAAAAGTTTTAAGCAAGGTGAAAATCTGATCAAAACGCACAGTGATTTGTATGCGAATAAATTCTGCGCATGTGTGTGAGCTTGACTCTTAAAATGTCGATAAAATATAGGAATCCTTTGGAATAAAATTTATTTTTGAAGTATATGATTTGGAATAAATCATAGTAATTGTGAGAATAATGGAGAAGAATAGATAAAATAAATTAAAAAAATAATATATAAAAAATATTGGTCGGAATCGATATTCGAACTGAGGACCTGCAAAACTGAACGACATGCTTTGCCCATCCAGCCACCAAGCCTCGTAACAAGAGAGCTTCTGGAGGATCTAAGATTCTCATTCCGATTGTCCACGAAAAGTTTTAGGCAAGGTGACAATCTGGTCAAAAAGCACAATGATTTGTATGCGAATGGATTCTGCGCATGTGCGTGATCTTGATTCTTAAAATTTCGATAACATATAGGAATCCTTTGGAATTAAATTTTATTTTTGAAGTATATGATTTGTAATAAATCATAGTAATTGTGAGAATAATGGAGCGGAATAGATAAAAATTTCTCTTAAAAAAATTTCTCTCTTAAAATTTCGATAAAATATAGGAATCCTTTGGAATTAAATTTTATTTTTGAAGTATATGACTTGGAATAAATCATAGTAATTGTGAGAATAATGGAGAAGAATAGAAAACATAAATTTAAAAAAAATAAAATATAAAAAAATATTGGTTGGAATCGATATTCGAACTGAGGACCTGCAAAACTGAACGACATGCCTTGCCAAACCAGCCACCAAGCCTCGTAACAAGAGAGCTTCTGGAGGATCTAAGATTCTCATTCCGATTGTCCACGAAAAGTTTTAGGCAAGGTGACAATCTGATCAAAACACACAATGATTTGTATACGAATGGATTCTGCGCATGTGCGTGAGCTTGACTCTTAAAATGTCGATAAAATATAGGAATCCTTTGGAATTAAATTTTATTTTTGAAGTATATGATTTGGAATAAATCATAGTAATTGTGAGAATAATGGAGAAGAATAGGTAAAATAAATTTAAAAAAAAAGAAAGTATAAGAAAAATATTATTTGGAATCGATATTCGAACTGAGGACCTGCAAAACTGAACGACATGCTTTGCCCATGTAGCCACCAAGCCTCGTAACACGAGAGCGTATGAAGGTTCTAAGATTCTAATTCCGATTGTCCACGAAAAGTTTTAGGCAAGGTGACAATCTGGTCAAAAAGCACAATGATTTGTATGCGAATGGATTCTGCGCATGTGCGTGAGCTTGACTCTTAAAATGTCGATAAAATAAAGGAATCCTTTGAAATTAAATTTTATTTTTGCAGTATAAGATTTGGAATAAATCATAGTAATTGTGAGAATAATGGAGAAGAATAGATAAAATAAATTAAAAAAATAATATAAAAAAAATATTGGTCAAAATCGATATTCGAACTGAGGACCTGCAAAACTGAACGACATGCCTTGCCAATCCAGCCACCAAGCCTCCTAACACGAGAGCGTCTGAATTGTCTACGATTCTCATCCGATTGTCCAATAAAAGTTTTAAGCAAGGTGTAAATCTGATCAAAACGCACAGTGATTTGTATGCGAATAAATTCTGCGCATGTGTGTGAGCTTGACTCTTAAAATGTCGATAAAATATAGGAATCCTTTGGAATAAAATTTATTTTTGAAGTATATGATTTGGAATAAATCATAGTAATTGTGAGAATAATGGAGAAGAATAGATAAAATAAATTAAAAAAATAATATATAAAAAATATTGGTCGGAATCGATATTCGAACTGAGGACCTGCAAAACTGAACGACATGCTTTGCCCATCCAGCCACCAAGCCTCGTAACAAGAGAGCTTCTTGAGGATCAAAGATTCTCATTCCGATTGTCCACGAAAAGTTTTAGGCAAGGTGACAATCTGGTCAAAAAGCACAATGATTTGTATGCGAATGGATTCTGCGCATGTGCGTGATCTTGATTCTTAAAATTTCGATAAAATATAGGAATCTTTTGGAATTAAATTTTATTTTTGAAGTATATGATTTGGAATAAATCATAGTAATTGTGAGAATAATGGAGAAGAATAGATAAAATAAATTTAAAAAAAATAAAATATCAAAAATTATTGGTCGGAATCGATATTCGAACTGAGGACCTGCAAAACTGAACGACATGCCTTGCCAATCCAGCCACCAAGCCTCGAAACACGAGAGCGTCTGAATTGTCTAAGATTCTCATCCGATTGTCCAAGAAAAGTTTTAAGCAAGGTGTCAATCTGATCAAAACGCACAATGATTTGTATACGAATGGATTATGCGCATGTGCGTGAGCTTGACTCTTATAATTTCGATAAAATATAGGAATCCTTTGGAATTAAATTTTATTTTTGAAGTATATAATTTGGAATAAATCATAGTAATTGTGAGAATAATGGAGAAGAATAAATAAAATAAATTTAAAAAAAAGAAAACATGAAAAAAAGTTGGTTGGAATCGATATTCGAACTGAGGACCTGCAAAACTGAACGACATGCCTTGCCAAACCAGCCACCTAGCCTCGTAACAAGAGAGCTTCTGGAGGATCTAAGATTCTCATTCCGATTGTCCACGAAAAGTTTTAGGCAAGGTGACAATCTGGTCAAAAAGCACAATGATTTGTATGCGAATGGATTCTGCGCATGTGCGTGATCTTGACTCTTAAAATTTCGATAAAATATAGGAATCCTTTGGAATTAAATTTTATTTTTGAATATATGATTTGGAATAAATCATAGTAATTGTGAGAATAATGGAGCGGAATAGATAAAATAAATTAAAAAAAAAAGAAAATATAAAAAAATATTGGTCGGAATCGATATTCGAACTGACGACCTGCAAAACTGAACGACATGCCTTGCCAATCCAGCCACCAAGCCTCGTAACCCGAGAGCGTCTAAATTGTCTAAGATTCTCATCCGATTGTCCAAGAAAAGTTTTAAGCAAGGTGTAAATCTGATCAAAACGCACAGTGATTTGTATGCGAATAAATTCAGCGCATGTGTGTGAGCTTGACTCTTAAAATGTCGATAAAATATAGGAATCCTTTGGAATTAAATTTATTTTTGAAGAATATGATTTGGAATAAATCATAGTAATTGTGAGAATAATGGAGAAGAATAGATAAAATAAATTAAAAAAATAATATATAAAAAAATATTATTCGGAATCGATATTCGAACTGAGGACCTGCAAAACTGAACGACATGCCTTGCCAATCCAGCCACCAAGCCTCCTAACACGAGAGCGTCTGAATTGTCTAAGATTCTCATCCGATTGTCCAAGAAAAGTTTTAAGCAAGGTGTAAATCTGATCAAAAAGCACAATGATTTGTATGCGAATGGATTCTGCGCAAGTGCGTGAGCTTGACTCTTAAAATTTCGATAAAGTATAGGAATCCTTTGGGATAAAATTTTATTTTTGAAGTATATGATTTGGAATAAATCATAGTAATTGTGAGAATAATGGAGCGGAATAGATAAAATAAATTTTTTAAAAAAAGAAAACATAAAAAAAATATTGGTCGGAATCGATATTCGAACTGGGACCTGCAAAACTGAACGACATGCGTTGCCCATCCAGCCACCAAGCATCGTAATAAAAGAGCTTCTGAAGGGTCTAAGATTCTCATTCCTTTGGTACAAGAAAAATTTTAAGCAAGGTGTCAATCTGATCAAAACGCACAATGATTTGTATACGAATGGATTCTGCGCATGTGCGTGAGCTTGACTCTTAAAATGTCGATAAAATATATGAATCCTTTGGAATTAAATTTTATTTTTGATGTATATGATTTGGAATAAATCATAGTAATTGTGAGAATGATGGAGCGGAATAGATAAAATAAATTTAAAAAAAAGAAAACAAAAAAAAATTTTGGTCGGAATCGATATTCGAACTGAGGACCTGCAAAACTGAACGACATGCTTTGCCCATCCAGCCAACAAGACTCGTAACAAAAGAGCTTCTGAAGGATCTAAGATTCTCAATCCGATTGTCCACGAAAAGTTTTAGGCAAGGTGACAATCTGGTCAAAAAGCACAATGATTTGTTTGCGAATGGATTCTGCGCATGTCCGTGAGCTTGACTCTTAAAATGTCGATAAAATATAGGAATCCTTTGGAATTAAATTTTCTTTTTGAAGTATATGATTTGGAATAAATCATAGTAATTGTGAGAATAATGGAGCGGAATAGATAAAATAAATTAAAAAAAAAGAAAATATAAAAAATATTGGGTCGAATCGATATTCGAACTGAGGACCTGCAAAACTGAACGACATGCCTTGCCAATCCAGCCACCAAGAATCGTAACACGAGAGCGTCTGAATTGTCTAAGATTCTCATCCGATTGTCCAAGAAAAGTTTTAAGCAAGGTGTCAATCTGATCAAAAAGCACAATGATTTGTATACGAATGGATTCTGCGCATGTGCGTGAGCTTGACTCTTAAAATGTCGATAAAATATAGGAATCCTTTGAAATTAAATTTTATTTTTGCAGTATAAGATTTGGAATAAATCATAGTAATTGTGAGAATAATGGAGAAGAATAGATAAAATAAATTAAAAAAATAATATAAAAAAAATATTGGTCAAAATCGATATTCGAACTGAGGACCTGCAAAACTGAACGACATGCCTTGCCAATCCAGCCACCAAGCCTCCTAACACGAGAGCGTCTGAATTGTCTAAGATTCTCATCCGATTGTCCAAGAAAAGTTTTAAGCAAGGTGTAAATCTGATCAAAACGCACAGTGATTTGTATGCGAATAAATTCTGCGCATGTGTGTGAGCTTGACTCTTAAAATGTCGATAAAATATAGGAATCCTTTGGAATAAAATTTATTTTTGAAGTATATGATTTGGAATAAATCATAGTAATTGTGAGAATAATGGAGAAGAATAGATAAAATAAATTAAAAAAATAATATATAAAAAATATTGGTCGGAATCGATATTCGAACTGAGGACCTGCAAAACTGAACGACATGCTTTGCCCATCCAGCCACCAAGCCTCGTAACAAGAGAGCTTCTGGAGGATCAAAGATTCTCATTCCGATTGTCCACGAAAAGTTTTAGGCAAGGTGACAATCTGGTCAAAACGCACAATGATTTGTATGCGAATGGATTCTGCGCATGTGCGTGATCTTGATTCTTAAAATTTCGATAAAATATAGGAATCCTTTGGAATTAAATTTTATTTTTGAAGTATATGATTTGGAATAAATCATAGTAATTGTGAGAATAATGGAGAAGAATAGATAAAATAAATTTAAAAAAAATAAAATATCAAAAATTATTGGTCGGAATCGATATTCGAACTGAGGACCTGCAAAACTGAACGACATGCCTTGCCAATCCAGCCACCAAGCCTCGAAACACGAGAGCGTCTGAATTGTCTAAGATTCTCATCCGATTGTCCAAGAAAAGTTTTAAGCAAGGTGTATATCTGATCAAAACGCACAATGATTTGTATACGAATGGATTCTGCGCATGTGCGTGAGCTTGACTCTTATAATTTCGATAAAATATAGGAATCTTTTGGAATTAAATTTTATTTTTGAAGTATATAATTTGGAATAAATCATAGTAATTGTGAGAATAATGGAGAAGAATAAATAAAATAAATTTAAAAAAAAGAAAACATGAAAAAAAGTTGGTTGGAATCGATATTCGAACTGAGGACCTGCAAAACTGAACGACATGCCTTGCCAAACCAGCCACCAAGCCTCGTAACAAGAGAGCTTCTGGAGGATCTAAGATTCTCATTCCGATTGTCCACGAAAAGTTTTAGGCAAGGTGACAATCTGGTCAAAAAGCACAATGATTTGTATGCGAATGGATTCTGCGCATGTGCGTGATCTTGACTCTTAAAATTTCGATAAAATATAGGAATCCTTTGGAATTAAATTTTATTTTTGAATATATGATTTGGAATAAATCATAGTAATTGTGAGAATAATGGAGCGGAATAGATAAAATAAATTAAAAAAAAAGAAAATATAAAAAAATATTGGTCGGAATCGATATTCGAACCGACGACCTGCAAAACTGAACGACATGCCTTGCCAATCCAGCCACCAAGCCTCGTAACACGAGAGCGTCTGAATTGTCTAAGATTCTCATCCGATTGTCCAAGAAAAGTTTTAAGCAAGGTGTAAATCTGATCAAAACGCACAGTGATTTGTATGCGAATAAATTCTGCGCATGTGTGTGAGCTTGATTCTTAAAATGTCGATAAAATATAGGAATCCTTTGGAATTAAATTTATTTTTGAAGAATATGATTTGGAATAAATCATAGTAATTGTGAGAATAATGGAGAAGAATAGATAAAATAAATTAAAAAAAAATAATATATAAAAAAATATTATTCGGAATCGATATTCGAACTGAGGACCTGCAAAACTGAACGACATGCTTTGCCCATCCAGCCACCAAGCCTCGTAATAAGAGAGCTTCTGGAGGATCTAAGATTCTCATTCCAATTGTCCACGAAAAGTTTTAGGCAAGGTGACAATCTGGTCAAAAAGCACAATGATTTGTTTGCGAATGGATTCTGCGCATGTCCGTGAGCTTGACTCTTAAAATGTCGATAAAATATAGGAATCCTTTGGAATTAAATTTTATTTTTGAAGTATATGATTTGGAATAAATCATAGTAATTGTGAGAATAATGGAGCGGAATAGATAAAATAAATTAAAAAAAAAGAAAATATAAAAAAATATTGGGTCGAATCGATATTCGAACTGAGGACCTGCAAAACTGAACGACATGCCTTGCCAATCCAGCCACCAAGAATCGTAACACGAGAGCGTCTGAATTGTCTAAGATTCTCATCCGATTGTCCAAGAAAAGTTTTAAGCAAGGTGTCAATCTGATCAAAACGCACAATGATTTGTATACGAATGGATTCTGCGCATGTGCGTGAACTTGACTCTTAAAATGTCGATAAAATATAGGAATCCTTTGAAATTAAATTTTATTTTTGCAGTATAAGATTTGGAATAAATCATAGTAATTGTGAGAATAATGGAGAAGAATAGATAAAATAAATTAAAAAAATAATATAAAAAAAATTTTGGTCAAAATCGATATTCGAACTGAGGACCTGCAAAACTGAACGACATGCCTTGCCAATCCAGCCACCAAGCCTCCTAACACGAGAGCGTCTGAATTGTCTAAGATTCTCATCCGATTGTCCAAGAAAAGTTTTAAGCAAGGTGTCAATCTGATCAAAACGCACAATGATTTGTATGCGAATGGATTCTGCGCATGTGCGTGATCTTGATTCTTAAAATTTCGATAAAATATAGGAATCCTTTGGAATTAAATTTTATTTTTGAAGTATATGATTTGTAATAAATCATAGTAATTGTGAGAATAATGGAGCGGAATAGATAAAAATTTCTCTTAAAAAAATTTCTCTCTTAAAATTTCGATAAAATATAGGAATCCTTTGGAATTAAATTTTATTTTTGAAGTATATGACTTGGAATAAATCATAGTAATTGTGAGAATAATGGAGAAGAATAGAAAAAATAAATTTAAAAAAAAATAAAATATAAAAAAATATTGGTTGGAATCGATATTCGAACTGAGGACCTGCAAAACTGAACGACATGCCTTGCCAAACCAGCCACCAAGCCTCGTAACAAGAGAGCTTCTGGAGGATCTAAGATTCTCATTCCGATTGTCCACGAAAAGTTTTAGGCAAGGTGACAATCTGGTCAAAAAGCACAATGATTTGTATGCGAATGGATTCTGCGCATGTGCGTGAGCTTGACTCTTAAAATGTCGATAAAATATAGGAATCCTTTGAAATTAAATTTTATTTTTGCAGTATAAGATTTGGAATAAATCATAGTAATTGTGAGAATAATGGAGAAGAATAGATAAAATAAATTAAAAAAATAATATAAAAAAAATATTGGTCAAAATCGATATTCGAACTGAGGACCTGCAAAACTGAACGACATGCCTTGCCAATCCAGCCACCAAGCCTCCTAACACGAGAGCGTCTGAATTGTCTAAGATTCTCATCCGATTGTCCAAGAAAAGTTTTAAGCAAGGTGTAAATCTGATTAAAACGCACAGTGATTTGTATGCGAATAAATTCTGCGCATGTGTGTGAGCTTGACTCTTAAAATGTCGATAAAATATAGGAATCCTTTGGAATAAAATTTATTTTTGAAGTATATGATTTGGAATAAATCATAGTAATTGTGAGAATAATGGAGAAGAATAGATAAAATAAATTAAAAAAATAATATATAAAAAATATTGGTCGGAATCGATATTCGAACTGAGGACCTGCAAAACTGAACGACATGCTTTGCCCATCCAGCCACCAAGCCTCGTAACAAGAGAGCTTCTGGAGGATCAAAGATTCTCATTCCGATTGTCCACGAAAAGTTTTAGGCAAGGTGACAATCTGGTCAAAAAGCACAATGATTTGTATGCGAATGGATTCTGCGCATGTGCGTGATCTTGATTCTTAAAATTTCGATAAAATATAGGAATCTTTTGGAATTAAATTTTATTTTTGAAGTATATGATTTGGAATAAATCATAGTAATTGTGAGAATAATGGAGAAGAATAGATAAAATAAATTTAAAAAAAAATAAAATATCAAAAATTATTGGTCGGAATCGATATTCGAACTGAGGACCTGCAAAACTGAACGACATGCCTTGCCAATCCAGCCACCAAGCCTCGAAACACGAGAGCGTCTGAATTGTCTAAGATTCTCATCCGATTGTCCAAGAAAAGTTTTAAGCAAGGTGTCAATCTGATCAAAACGCACAATGATTTGTATACGAATGGATTCTGCGCATGTGCGTGAGCTTGACTCTTATAATTTCGATAAAATATAGGAATCCTTTGGAATTAAATTTTATTTTTGAAGTATATAATTTGGAATAAATCATAGTAATTGTGAGAATAATGGAGAAGAATAAATAAAACAAAATAAAAAAAAAGAAAACATGGAAAAAAGTTGGTTGGAATCGATATTCGAACTGAGGACCTGCAAAACTGAACGACATGCCTTGCCAAACCAGCCACCAAGCCTCGTAACAAGAGAGCTTCTGGAGGATCTAAGATTCTCATTCCGATTGTCCACGAAAAGTTTTAGGCAAGGTGACAATCTGGTCAAAAAGCACAATGATTTGTATGCGAATGGATTCTGCGATTTTCCTTGAGCTTGACTCTTAAAATATCGATAAAATATAGGAATCCTTTGGAATTAAATTTTATTTTTGAAGTATATGATTTGGAATCAATCATAGTAATTGTGAGAATAATGGAGAAGAATAAATAAAATAAATTTAAAAAAAAGAAAACATGAAAAAAAGTTGGTTGGAATCGATATTCGAACTGAGGACCTGCAAAACTGAACGACATGGCTTGCCAATCCAGCCACCAAGCCTCGTAACACGAGAGCGTCTGAATTGTCTAAGATTCTCATCCGATTGTCCAAGAAAAGTTTTAAGCAAGGTGTCAATCTGATCAAAACGCACAATGATTTGTATACGAATGGATTCTGCGCATGTGCGTGAGCTTGACTCTTAAAATGTCGATAAAATATAGGAATGCCTTGGAATTAAATTTTATTTTTGCAGTATAAGATTTGGAATAAATCATAGTAATTGTGAGAATAATGGAGAAGAATAGATAAAATAAATTAAAAAAATAATATAAAAAAAATATTGGTCGGAATCGATATTCGAACTGAGGACTTGCAAAACTGAACGACATGCCTTGCCAAACCAGCCACCAACCCTCGTAACACGAGAGCGTCTGAATTGTCTAAGATTCTCATCCGATTGTCCAAGAAAAGTTTTAAGCAAGGTGTCAATCTGATCAAAACGCACAGTGATTTGTATGCGAATGGATTCTGCACCTTTCCTTGAGCTTGACTCTTAAAATGTCAATAAAATATAGGAATCCTTTGGAATTAA
This sequence comes from Argiope bruennichi, assembly GCF_947563725.1. Classification (NCBI taxonomy): domain Eukaryota; kingdom Metazoa; phylum Arthropoda; class Arachnida; order Araneae; family Araneidae; genus Argiope; species Argiope bruennichi. Next base: position 28,663,073 of record NC_079158.1, on the reverse strand, counting down.
ATTTTATTTTTGAAGTATATGATTTGGAATAGTCATAGTAATTGTGAGAATAATGGAGCGGAATAGATAAAATAAATTAAAAAAAAAGAAAATATAAAAAAATATTCGTCGGAATCGATATTCGAACTGAGGACCTGCAAAACTGAACGACATGCCTTGCCAATCCAGCCACCAAGCCTCGTAACACGAGAGCGTCTGAATTGTCTAAGATTCTCATCCGATTGTCCAAGAAAAGTTTTAAGCAAGGTGTCAATCTGATCAAAACGCACAATGATTTGTATACGAATGGATTCTGCGCATGTGCGTGAGCTTGACTCTTAAAATGTCGATAAAATATAGGAAGGCCTTGGAATTAAATTTTATTTTTGCAGTATAAGATTTGGAATAAATCATAGTAATTGTGAGAATAATGGAGAAGAATAGATAAAATAAATTAAAAAAATAATATAAAAAAAATATTGGCCGGAATCGATATTCGAACTGAGGACCTGCAAAACTGAACGACATGCCTTGCCAATCCAGCCACCAAGCCTCCTAACACGAGAGCGTCTGAATTGTCTAAGATTCTCATCCGATTGTCCAAGAAAAGTTTTAAGCACGGTGTAAATCTGATCAAATCGCACAGTGATTTGTATGCGAATAAATTCTGCGCATGTGTGTGAGCTTGACTCTTAAAATGTCGATAAAATATAGGAATCCTTTGGAATTAAATTTATTTTTGAAGTATATGATTTGGAATAAATCATAGTAATTGTGAGAATAATGGAGAAGAATAGATAAAATAAATTAAAAAAATAATATATAAAAAATATTGGTCGGAATCGATATTCGAACTGAGGACCTGCAAAACTGAACGACATGCTTTGCCCATCCAGCCACCAAGCCTCGTAACAAGAGAGCTTCTGGAGGATCAAAGATTCTCATTCCGATTGTCCACGAAAAGTTTTAGGCAAGGTGACAATCTGGTCAAAAAGCACAATGATTTGTATGCGAATGGATTCTGCGCATGTGCGTGATCTTGATTCTTAAAATTTCGATAAAATATAGGAATCTTTTGGAATTAAATTTTATTTTTGAAGTATATGATTTGGAATAAATCATAGTAATTGTGAGAATAATGGAGAAGAATAGATAAAATAAATTTAAAAAAAATAAAATATCAAAAATTATTGGTCGGAATCGATATTCGAACTGAGGACCTGCAAAACTGAACGACATGCCTTGCCAATCCAGCCACCAAGCCTCGAAACACGAGAGCGTCTGAATTGTCTAAGATTCTCATCCGATTGTCCAAGAAAAGTTTTAAGCAAGGTGTCAATCTGATCAAAACGCACAATGATTTGTATACGAATGGATTCTGCGCATGTGCGTGAGCTTGACTCTTATAATTTCGATAAAATATAGGAATCCTTTGGAATTAAATTTTATTTTTGAAGTATATAATTTGGAATAAATCATAGTAATTGTGAGAATAATGGAGAAGAATAAATAAAACAAAATAAAAAAAAAAGAAAACATGGAAAAAAGTTGGTTGGAATCGATATTCGAACTGAGGACCTGCAAAACTGAACGACATGCCTTGCCAAACCAGCCACCAAGCCTCGTAACAAGAGAGCTTCTGGAGGATCTAAGATTCTCATTCCGATTGTCCACGAAAAGTTTTAGGCAAGGTGACAATCTGGTCAAAAAGCACAATGATTTGTATGCGAATGGATTCTGCGATTTTCCTTGAGCTTGACTCTTAAAATATCGATAAAATATAGGAATCCTTTGGAATTAAATTTTATTTTTGAAGTATATGATTTGGAATCAATCATAGTAATTGTGAGAATAATGGAGAAGAATAAATAAAATAAATTTAAAAAAAAGAAAACATGAAAAAAAGTTGGTTGGAATCGATATTCGAACTGAGGACCTGCAAAACTGAACGACATGGCTTGCCAATCCAGCCACCAAGCCTCGTAACACGAGAGCGTCTGAATTGTCTAAGATTCTCATCCGATTGTCCAAGAAAAGTTTTAAGCAAGGTGTCAATCTGATCAAAACGCACAATGATTTGTATACGAATGGATTCTGCGCATGTGCGTGAGCTTGACTCTTAAAATGTCGATAAAATATAGGAATGCCTTGGAATTAAATTTTATTTTTGCAGTATAAGATTTGGAATAAATCATAGTAATTGTGAGAATAATGGAGAAGAATAGATAAAATAAATTAAAAAAATAATATAAAAAAAATATTGGTCGGAATCGATATTCGAACTGAGGACTTGCAAAACTGAACGACATGCCTTGCCAAACCAGCCACCAACCCTCGTAACACGAGAGCGTCTGAATTGTCTAAGATTCTCATCCGATTGTCCAAGAAAAGTTTTAAGCAAGGTGTCAATCTGATCAAAACGCACAGTGATTTGTATGCGAATGGATTCTGCACCTTTCCTTGAGCTTGACTCTTAAAATGTCAATAAAATATAGGAATCCTTTGGAATTAAATTTTATTTTTGAAGTATATGATTTGGAATAGTCATAGTAATTGTGAGAATAATGGAGCGGAATAGATAAAATAAATTAAAAAAAAAGAAAATATAAAAAAATATTCGTCGGAATCGATATTCGAACTGAGGACCTGCAAAACTGAACGACATGCCTTGCCAATCCAGCCACCAAGCCTCGTAACACGAGAGCGTCTGAATTGTCTAAGATTCTCATCCGATTGTCCAAGAAAAGTTTTAAGCAAGGTGTCAATCTGATCAAAACGCACAATGATTTGTATACGAATGGATTCTGCGCATGTGCGTGAGCTTGACTCTTAAAATGTCGATAAAATATAGGAAGGCCTTGGAATTAAATTTTATTTTTGCAGTATAAGATTTGGAATAAATCATAGTAATTGTGAGAATAATGGAGAAGAATAGATAAAATAAATTAAAAAAATAATATAAAAAAAATATTGGCCGGAATCGATATTCGAACTGAGGACCTGCAAAACTGAACGACATGCCTTGCCAATCCAGCCACCAAGCCTCCTAACACGAGAGCGTCTGAATTGTCTAAGATTCTCATCCGATTGTCCAAGAAAAGTTTTAAGCACGGTGTAAATCTGATCAAAACGCACAGTGATTTGTATGCGAATAAATTCTGCGCATGTGTGTGAGCTTGACTCTTAAAATGTCGATAAAATATAGGAATCCTTTGGAATTAAATTTTATTTTTGAAGTATATGATTTGGAATAAATCATAGTAATTGTGAGAATAATGGAGCGGAATAGATAAAATAAATTAAAAAAAAAGAAAATAAAAAAAAATTGGTCGGAATCGATAATCGAACTGACGACCTGCAAAACTGAACGACATGCCTTGCCAATCCAGCCACCAAGCCTCGTAACACGAGAGCGTCTGAATTGTCTAAGATTCTCATCCGATTGTCCAAGAAAAGTTTTAAGCAAGGTGTCAATCTGATCAAAACGCACAATGATTTGTATGCGAATAAATTCTGCGCATGTGCGTGAGCTTGACTCTACAAATGTCGATAAAATATAGGAATCCTTTGGAATTAAATTTTATTTTTGAAGTATATGATTTGGAATAAATCATAGTAATTGTGAGAATAATGGAGAAGAATAGATAAAATAAATTTAAAAAAAAGAAAATATAAAAAAATATTCGTCGGAATCGATATTCGAAATGACGACCTGCAAAACTGAACGACATGCTTTGCCAATCCAGCCACCAAGCCTCGTAACACGAGAGCGTCTGAATTGTCTAAGATTCTCATCCGATTGTCCAAGAAAAGTTTTAAGCAAGGTGTAAATCTGATCAAAACGCACAGTGATTTGTATGCGAATAAATTCTGCGCATGTGTGTGAGCTTGACTCTTAAAATTTCGATAAAATATAGGAATCCTTTGGAATTAAATTTTATTTTTGAAGTATATGATTTGGAATAAATCATAGTAATTGTGAGAATAATGGAGCGGAATAGATAAAATAAATTTAAAAAAAAGAAAATATAAAAAAAATATTGGTCGGAATCGATAATCGAACTGACGACCTGCAAAACTGAACGACATGCCTTGCCAATCCAGCCACCAAGCCTCGTAACACGAGAGCGTCTGAATTGTCTAAGATTCTCATCCGATTGTCCAAGAAAAGTTTTAAGCAAGGTGTCAATCTGATCAAAACGCACAATGATTTGTATGCGAATAAATTCTGCGCATGTGCGTGAGCTTGACTCTACAAATGTCGATAAAATATAGGAATCCTTTGGAATTAAATTTTATTTTTGAAGTATATGATTTGGAATAAATCATAGTAATTGTGAGAATAATGGAGAAGAATAGATAAAATAAATTTAAAAAAAATAAAATATAAAAAAATATTGGTCGGAATCGATATTCGAACTGAGGACCTGCAAAACTGAACGACATGCCTTGCCAATCCAGCCACCAAGCCTCGAAACACGAGAGCGTCTGAATTGTCTAAGATTCTCATCCGATTGTCCAAGAAAAGTTTTAAGCAAGGTGTCAATCTGATCAAAACGCACAATGATTTGTATGCGAATGGATTCTGCGCATGTGCGTGATCTTGACTATTAAAATTTCGATAAAATATAGGAATCCTTTGGAATTAAATTTTATTTTTGAAGTATATGATTTGGAATAAATCATAGTAATTGTGAGAATAATGGAGCAGAATAGATAAAATAAATTAAAAAAAAGAAAATATAAAAAAATATTGGTCGGAATCGATATTCCAACTGACGACCTGCAAAACTGAACGACATGCCTTGCCAATCCAGCCACCAAGCCTCGTAACACGAGAGCGTCTGAATTGTCTAAGATTCTCATCCGATTGTCCAAGAAAAGTTTTAAGCAAGGTGTCAATCTGATCAAAACGCACAATGATTTGTATGCGAATAAAATCTGCGCATGTGCGTGAGCTTGACTCTACAAATGTCGATAAAATATAGGAATCCTTTGGAATTAAATTTTATTTTTGAAGTATATGATTTGGAATAAATCATAGTAATTGTGAGAATAATGGAGCGGAATAGATAAAGTAAATTAAAAAAATAATATAAAAAAATATTGGTCGGAATCGATATTCGAACTCAGGACCTGCAAAACTGAACGACATGCCTTGCAAATCCAGCCACCAAGCCTCCTAACACGAGAGCGTCTGAATTGTCTAAGATTCTCATCCGATTGTCCAAGAAAAGTTTTAAGCAAGGTGTAAATCTGATCAAAAAGCACAGTGATTTGTATGCGAATAAATTCTGCGCATGTGTGTGAGCTTTACTCTTAAAATGTCGATAAAATATAGGAATCATTTGGAATTGAATTTATTTTTGAAGTATATGATTTGGAATAAATCATAGTAATTGTGAGAATAATGGAGAAGAATAGATAAAATAAATTTAAAAAATAATATATAAAAAAATATTGGTCGGAATCGATATTCGAACTGAGGACCTGCAAAACTGAACGACATGCCTTGCCCATCCAGCCACCAAGCCTCGTAACAAGAGAGCTTCAGGAGGATCTAAGATTCTCAATCCGATTGTCCACGAAACGTTTTAGGCAAGGTGACAATCTTGTCCAAAAACACTATAATTTGTATGCGAATGGATTCTGCGCATGTGCGTGATCTTGATTCTTAAAATTTCGATAAAATATAGGAATCCTTTGGAATTAAATTTTATTTTTGAAGTATATGACTTGGAATAAATCATAGTAATTGTGAGAATAATGGAGAAGAATAGATAAAATAAATTTAAAAAAAATAAAATATAAAAAAATATTGGTCGGAATCGATATTCGAACTGAGGACCTGCAAAACTGAACGACATGACTTGCCAAGCCAGCCACCAAGCCTCGTAACAGGAGAGCGTCTGAATTGTCTAAGATTCTCATCCGATTGTCCAAGAAAAGTTTTAAGCAAGGTGTCAATCTGATCAAAACGCACAGTGATTTGTATGCGAATGGATTCTGCGCCTTTCCTTGAGCTTGACTCTTAAAATGTCGATAAAATATAGGAATCCTTTGGAATTAAATTTTATTTTTGAAGTATATGATTTGGAATAAATCATAGTAATTGTGAGAATAATGGAGCGGAATAGATAAAGTAAATTAAAAAAATAATATAAAAAAATATTGGTCGGAATCGATATTCGAACTGACGACCTGCAAAACTGAACGACATGCCTTGCCAATCCAGCCACCAAGCTTCGAAACACGAGAGCGTCTGAATTGTCTAAGATTCTCATCCGATTGTCCAAGAAAAGTTTTAAGCAAGGTGTCAATCTGATCAAAACGCACAATGATTTGTATGCGAATAAATTCTGCGCATGTGCGTGAGCTTGACTCTTCAAATGTCGATAAAATATAGGAATCCTTTGGAATTAAATTTTATTTTTGAAGTATATGATTTGGAATAAATCATAGTAATTGTGAGAATAATGGAGCGGAATAGATAAAGTAAATTAAAAAAATAATATAAAAAAATATTGGTCGGAATCGATATTCGAACTGAGGACCTGCAAAACTGAACGACACGCCTTGCCCATCCAGCCACCAAGCATCGGAACAAGAGAGCTTCAGGAGGATCTAAGATTCTCAATCCGATTGTCCACGAAACGTTTTAGGCAAGGTGACAATCTGGTCAAAAAACACTATAATTTTTATGCGAATGGATTCTGCGCATGTGCGTGATCTTGATTCTTAAAATTTCGATAAAATATAGGAATCCTTTGGAATTAAATTTTATTTTTGAAGTATATGACTTGGAATAAATCATAGTAATTGTGAGAATAATGGAGAAGAATAGATAAAATAAATTTAAAAAAAATAAAATATAAAAAAATATTGGTCGGAATCGATATTCGAACTGAGGACCTGCAAAACTGAACGACATGCCTTGCCAAACCAGCCACCAAGCCTCGTAACAGGAGAGCGTCTGAATTGTCTAAGATTCTCATCCGATTGTCCAAGAAAAGTTTTAAGCAAGGTGTCAATCTGATCAAAACGCACAGTGATTTGTATGCGAATGGATTCTGCGCCTTTCCTTGAGCTTGACTCTTAAAATGTCGATAAAATATAGGAATCCTTTGGAATTAAATTTTATTTTTGAAGTATATGATTTGGAATAGTCATAGTAATTGTGAGAATAATGGAGCGGAATAGATAAAATAAATTAAAAAAAAAGAAAATATAAAAAAATATTGGTCGGAATCGATATTCGAAATGACGACATGCAAAACTGAACGACATGCCTTGCCAATCCAGCCACCAAGCTTCGAAACACGAGAGCGTCTGAATTGTCTAAGATTCTCATCCGATTGTCCAAGAAAAGTTTTAAGCAAGGTGTCAATCTGATCAAAACGCACAATGATTTGTATGCGAATAAATTCTGCGCATGTGCGTGAGCTTGACTCTTCAAATGTCGATAAAATATAGGAATCCTTTGGAATTAAATTTTATTTTTGAAGTATATGATTTGGAATAAATCATAGTAATTGTGAGAATAATGGAGCGGAATAGATAAAGTAAATTAAAAAAATAATATAAAAAAATATTGGTCGGAATCGATATTCGAACTGACGACCTGCAAAACTGAACGACATGCCTTGCCAATCCAGCCACCAAGCCTCGTAACACGAGAGCGTCTGAATTTTCTAAGATTCTCATCCGATTGTCCAAGAAAAGTTTTAAGCAAGGTGTCAATCTGATCAAAACGCACAATTATTTGTATACGAATGGATTCTGCGCATGTGCGTGAGCTTGACTCTTCAAATGTCGATAAAATATAGGAATCCTTTGGAATTAAATTTTATTTTTGAAGTATATGATTTGGAATAAATCATAGTAATTGTGAGAATAATGAAGAAGAATAGATAAAATAAATTTGAAAAATATAAAATATAAAAAAATATTGGTCGGAATCGATATTCGAACTGAGGACCTGCAAAACTGAACGACATGCCTTGCCAATCCAGCCACCAAGCCTCGAAACACGAGAGCGTCTGAATTGTCTAAGATTCTCATCCGATTGTCCAAGAAAAGTTTTAAGCAAGGTGTCAATCTGATCAAAACGCACAATGATTTGTATGCGAATGGATTCTGCGCATGTGCGTGATCTTGACTCTTAAAATTTCGATAAAATAAAGGAATCCTTTCGAATTAAATTTTATTTTTGAAGTATATGATTTGGAATAAATCATAGTAATTGTGAGAATAATGGAGCGGAATAGATAAAATAAATTAAAAAAAAAAAAGAAAATATAAAAAAATATTGGTCGGAATCGATATTCTAACTGACGACCTGCAAAACTGAACGACATGCCTTGCCAACCCAGCCACCAAGCCTCGTAACACGAGAGCGTCAGAATTGTCTAAGATTCTCATCCGATTGTCCAAGAAAAGTTTTAAGCAAGGTGTCAATCTGATCAAAACGCACAATGATTTGTATGCGAATAAATTCTGCGCATGTGCGTGAGCTTGACTCTTCAAATGTCGATAAAATATAGGAATCCTTTGGAATTAAATTTTATTTTTGAAGTATATGATTTGGAATAAATCATAGTAATTGTGAGAATAATGGAGCGGAATAGATAAAGTAAATTAAAAAAATAATATAAAAAAATATTGGTCGGAATCGATATTCGAACTCAGGACCTGCAAAACTGAACGACATGCCTTGCCAATCCAGCCACCAAGCCTCCTAACACGAGAGCGTCTGAATTGTCTAAGATTCTCATCCGATTGTCCAAGAAAAGTTTTAAGCAAGGTGTAAATCTGATCAAAACGCACAGTGATTTGTATGCGAATAAATTCTGCGCATGTGTGTGAGCTTGACTCTTAAAATGTCGATAAAATATAGGAATCATTTGGAATTAAATTTATTTTTGAAGTATATGATTTGGAATAAATAATAGTAATTGTGAGAATAATGGAGAAGAATAGATAAAATAAATTAAAAAAATAATATATAAAAAAATATTGGTCGGAATCGATATTCGAACTGAGGACCTGCAAAACTGAACGACATGCCTTGCCAAACCAGCCACCAAGCCTCGTAACAGGAGAGCGTCTGAATTGTCTAAGATTCTCATCCGATTGTCCAAGAAACGTTTTAAGCAAGGTGTCAATCTGATCAAAACGCACAGTGATTTGTATGCGAATGGATTCTGCGCCTTTCCTTGAGCTTGACTCTTAAAATGTCGATAAAATATAGGAATCCTTTGGAATTAAATTTTATTTTTGAAGTATATGATTTGGATTAGTCATAGTAATTGTGAGAATAATGGAGAAGAATAGATAAAATAAATAAATAAAAAAAATATAAAAAAATATTGGTCGGAATCGATATTCGAACTGAGGACCTGCAAAACTGAACGACATACTTTGCCCATCCAGCCACCAAGCTTCGTAACACGAGAGCGTCTGAAGGATCTAAGATTCTCATCCGATTGTCCAAGAAAGGTTTTAAGCAAGGTGTCAATCTGGTCAAAAAACACTATGATTTGTATGCGAATGGATTCTGCGCATGTGTGTGAGCTTGACTCTTAAAATGTCGATAAAATATAGGAATCCTTTGGAATTAAATTTATTTTTGAAGTATATGACTTGGAATAAATCATAGTAATTGTGAGAATAATGGAGAAGAATTGATAAAATAAATTAAAAAAATAATATATAAAAAAATATTGGTCGGAATCGATATTCGAACTGAGGACCTGCAAAAGTGAACGACATGCCTTGCCAATCCAGCCACCAAGCCTCGTAACACGAGAGCGTCTGAATTGTCTAAGATTCTCATCCGATTGTCCAAGAAAAGTTTTAAGCAAGGTGTCAATCTGATCAAAACGCACAATGATTTGTATGCGAATAAAATCTGCGCATGTGCGTGAGCTTGACTCTACAAATGTCGATAAAATATAGGAATCCTTTGGAATTAAATTTTATTTTTGAAGTATATGATTTGGAATAAATCATAGTAATTGTGAGAATAATGGAGCGGAATAGATAAAGTAAATTAAAAAAATAATATAAAAAAATATTGGTCGGAATCGATATTCGAACTCAGGACCTGCAAAACTGAACGACATGCCTTGCAAATCCAGCCACCAAGCCTCCTAACACGAGAGCGTCTGAATTGTCTAAGATTCTCATCCGATTGTCCAAGAAAAGTTTTAAGCAAGGTGTAAATCTGATCAAAACGCACAGTGATTTATATGCGAATAAATTCTGCGCATGTGTGTGAGCTTGACTCTTAAAATGTCGATAAAATATAGGAATCATTTGGAATTGAATTTATTTTTGAAGTATATGATTTGGAATAAATCATAGTAATTGTGAGAATAATGGAGCGGAATAGATAAAGTAAATTAAAAAAATAATATAAAAAAATATTGGTCGGAATCGATATTCGAACTGAGGACCTGCAAAACTGAACGACATGCCTTGCCCATCCAGCCACCAAGCATCGGAACAAGAGAGCTTCAGGAGGATCTAAGATTCTCAATCCGATTGTCCACGAAACGTTTTAGGCAAGGTGACAATCTGGTCAAAAAACACTATAATTTGTATGCGAATGGATTCTGCGCCTTTCCTTGAGCTTGACTCTTAAAATGTCGATAAAATATAGGAATCCTTTGGAATTAAATTTTATTTTTGAAGTATATGATTTGGAATAAATCATAGTAATTGTGAGAATAATGAAGAAGAATAGATAAAATAAATTTGAAAAATATAAAATATAAAAAAATATTGGTCGGAATCGATATTCGAACTGAGGACCTGCAAAACTGAACGCCATGCCTTGCCAATCCAGCCACCAAGCCTCGAAACACGAGAGCGTCTGAATTGTCTAAGATTCTCATCCGATTGTCCAAGAAAAGTTTTAAGCAAGGTGTCAATCTGATCAAAACGCACAATGATTTGTATGCGAATGGATTCTGCGCATGTGCGTGATCTTGACTCTTAAAATTTCGATAAAATAAAGGAATCCTTTGGAATTAAATTTTATTTTTGAAGTATATGATTTGGAATAAATCATAGTAATTGTGAGAATAATGGAGCGGAATAGATAAAATAAATTAAAAAAAAAGAAAATATAAAAAAATATTGGTCGGAATCGATATTCTAACTGACGACCTGCAAAACTGAACGACATGCCTTGCCAATCCAGCCACCAAGCCTCGTAACACGAGAGCGTCAGAATTGTCTAAGATTCTCATCCGATTGTCCAAGAAAAGTTTTAAGCAAGGTGTCAATCTGATCAAAACGCACAATGATTTGTATGCGAATAAATTCTGCGCATGTGCGTGAGCTTGACTCTTCAAATGTCGATAAAATATAGGAATCCTTTGGAATTAAATTTTATTTTTGAAGTATATGATTTGGAATAAATCATAGTAATTGTGAGAATAATGGAGCGGAATAGATAAAGTAAATTAAAAAAATAATATAAAAAAATATTGGTCGGAATCGATATTCGAACTCAGGACCTGCAAAACTGAACGACATGCCTTGCCAATCCAGCCACCAAGCCTCCTAACACGAGAGCGTCTGAATTGTCTAAGATTCTCATCCGATTGTCCAAGAAAAGTTTTAAGCAAGGTGTAAATCTGATCAAAACGCACAGTGATTTGTATGCGAATAAATTCTGCGCATGTGTGTGAGCTTGACTCTTAAAATGTCGATAAAATATAGGAATCATTTGGAATTAAATTTATTTTTGAAGTATATGATTTGGAATAAATCATAGTAATTGTGAGAATAATGGAGAAGAATAGATAAAATAAATTAAAAAAATAATATATAAAAAAATATTGGTCGGAATCGATATTCGAACTGAGGACCTGCAAAACTGAACGACATGCCTTGCCAAACCAGCCACCAAGCCTCGTAACAGGAGAGCGTCTGAATTGTCTAAGATTCTCATCCGATTGTCCAAGAAACGTTTTAAGCAAGGTGTCAATCTGATCAAAACGCCCAGTGATTTGTATGCGAATGGATTCTGCGCCTTTCCTTGAGCTTGACTCTTAAAATGTCGATAAAATATAGGAATCCTTTGGAATTAAATTTTATTTTTGAAGTATATGATTTGGATTAGTCATAGTAATTGTGAGAATAATGGAGAAGAATAGATAAAATAAATAAATAAAAAAAATATAAAAAAATATTGGTCGGAATCGATATTCGAACTGAGGACCTGCAAAACTGAACGACATGCCTTGCCAATCCAGCCACCAAGCCTCGTAACACGAGAGCGTCTGAATTTTCTAAGATTCTCATCCGATTGTCCAAGAAAAGTTTTAAGCAAGGTGTCAATCTGATCAAAACACACAATGATTTGTATACGAATGGATTCCGCGCATGTGCGTGAGATTGACTCTTAAAATGTCGATAAAATATAGGAATCCTTTGGAATTAAATTTTATTTTTGAAGTATATGATTTGGAATCAATCATAGTAATTGTGAGAATAATGGAGAAGAATAGATAAAATAAATTAAAAAAAATAATATATAAAAAAATATTGGTCGGAATCGATATTCGAACTGAGGACCTGCAAAACTGAACGACATACTTTGCCCATCCAGCCACCAAGCCTCGTAACAAGAGAGCTTCAGGAGGATCTAAGATTCTCAATCCGATTGTCCACGAAACGTTTTAGGCAAGGTGACAATCTGGTCAAAAAACACTATGATTTGTATGCGAATGGATTCTGCGCATGTGCGTGATCTTGACTCTTAAAATTTCGATAAAATATAGAAATCCTTTGGAATTAAATTTTATTTTTGAAGTATATGACTTGGAATAAATAATAGTAATTGTGAGAATAATGGAGAAGAATAGATAAAATAAATTTTAAAAAAATAAAATATAAAAAAATATTGATCGGAATCGATATTCGAACTGAGGACCTGCAAAACTGAACGACATGCCTTGCCAAACCAGCCACCAAGCCTCGTAACACGAGAGCGTCTGAATTGTCTAAGATTCTCATCCGATTGTCCAAGAAAAGTTTTAAGCAAGGTGTCAATCTTATCAAAACGCACAGTGATTTGTATGCGAATGGATTCTGCGCCTTTCCTTGAGCTTGACTCTTAAAATGTCGAGAAAATATAGGAATCCTTTGGAATTAAATTTTATTTTTGAAGTATATGATTTGGAATAGTCAAAGTAATTGTGAGAATAATGGAGCGGAATAGATAAAATAAATTTAAAAAAAAGGAAATATAAAAAAATAATTCGTCGGAATCGATATTCGAAATGACGACCTGCAAAACTGAACGACATGCCTTGCCAAACCAGCCACCAAGCCTCGTAACACGAGAGCGTCTGAATTGTCTAAGATTCTCATCCGATTGTCCAAGAAAAGTTTTAAGCAAGGTGTCAATCTGATCAAAACGCACAGTGATTTGTATGCGAATGGATTCTGCGCCTTTCCTTGAGCTTGACTCTTAAAATATCGATAAAATATAGGAATCCTTTGGAATTAAATTTTATTTTTGAAGTATATGATTTGGAATAAATCATAGTAATTGTGAGAATAATGGAGAAGAATAGATAAAATAAATTAAAAAAATAATATAAAAAAAATATTGGTCGGAATCGATATTCGAACTGAGGACCTGCAAAACTGAACGACTTGCCTAGCCAATCCAGCCACCAAGCCTCCTAACACGAGAGCGTCTGAATTGTCTAAGATTCTCATCCGATTGTCCAAGAAAAGTTTTAAGCAAGGTGTAAATCTGATCAAAACGCACAGTGATTTGTATGCGAATAAATTCTGCGCATGTGCGTGAGCTTGACTCTTAAAATGTCGATAAAATATAGGAATCCTTTGGAATTAAATTTATTTTTGAAGTATATGACTTGGAATAAATCATAGTAATTATGAGAATAATGGAGAAGCATAGATAAAATAAATTAAAAAAATAATATATAAAAAAATATTGGTCGGAATCGATATTCGAACTGAGGACCTGCAAAACTGAACGACATACTTTGCCCATCCAGCCACCAAGCTTCGTAACACGAGAGCGTCTGAATTGTCTAAGATTCTCATCCGATTGTCCAAGAAAAGTTTTAAGCAAGGTGTATATCTGATCAAAACGCACAATGATTTGTATACGAATGGATTCTGCGCATGTGCGTGAGCTTGACTCTTCAAATGTCGATAAAATATAGGAATCCTTTGGAATAAAATTTTATTTTTGAAGTATATGATTTAGAATAAATCATAGTAATTGTGAGAATAATGGAGCGGAATAGATAAAGTAAATTAAAAAAATAATATAAAAAAAATATTGGTCGGAATCGATATTCGAACTGAGGACCTGCAAAACTGAACGACATGCATTGCCAAACCAGCCACCAAGCCTCGTAACACGAGAGCGTCTGAATTGTCTAAGATTCTCATCCGATTGTCCAAGAAAAGTTTTAAGCAAGGTGTCAATCTGATCAAAACGCACAGTGATTTGTATGCGAATGGATTCTGCGCCTTTCCTTGAGCTTGACTCTTAAAATGTCGATAAAATATAGGAATCCTTTGGAATTAAATTTTATTTTTGAAGTATATGACTTGGAATAAATCATAGTAATTGTGAGAATAATGGAGAAGAATAGATAAAATAAATTTTAAAAAAATAAAATATAAAAAAATATTGGTCGGAATCGATATTCGAACTGAGGACCTGCAAAACTGAACGACATGCCTTGCCAAACCAGCCACCAAGCCTCGTAACACGAGAGCGTCTGAATTGTCTAAGATTCTCATCCGATTGTCCAAGAAAAGTTTTAAGCAAGGTGTCAATCTGATCAAAACGCACAGTGATTTGTATGCGAATGGATTCTGCGCCTTTCCTTGAGCTTGACTCTTAAAATGTCGAGAAAATATAGGAATCCTTTGGAATTAAATTTATTTTTGAAGTATATGATTTGGAATAAATCATAGTAATTGTGAGAATAATGGAGAAGAATAGATAAAATAAATTAAAAAAATAATATAAAAAAAATATTGGTCGGAATCGATATTCGAACTGAGGACCTGCAAAACTGAACGACATGCCTAGCCAATCCAGCCACCAAGCCTCCTAACACGAGAGCGTCTGAATTGTCTAAGATTCTCATCCGATTGTCCAAGAAAAGTTTTAAGCAAGGTGTAAATCTGATCAAAACGCACAGTGATTTGTATGCGAATAAATTCTGCGCATGTGCGTGAGCTTGACTCTTAAAATGTCGATAAAATATAGGAATCCTTTGGAATTAAATTTATTTTTGAAGTATATGACTTGGAATAAATCATAGTAATTGTGAGAATAATGGAGAAGCATAGATAAAATAAATTAAAAAAATAATATATAAAAAAATATTGGTCGGAATCGATATTCGAACTGAGGACCTGCAAAACTGAACGACATGCTTTGCCCATCCAGCCACCAAGCCTCGTAACAAGAGAGCTTCAGGAGGATCTAAGATTCTCAATCCGATTGTGCACGAAACGTTTTAGGCAAGGTGACAATCTGGTCAAAAAACACTATGATTTGTATGCGAATGGATTCTGCGCATGTGCGTGATCTTGACTCTTAAAATTTCGATAAAATATAGAAATCCTTTGGAATTAAATTTTATTTTTGAAGTATATGACTTGGAATAAATCATAGTAATTGTGAGAATAATGGAGAAGAATAGATAAAATAAATTTTAAAAAAATAAAATATAAAAAAATATTGGTCGGAATCGATATTCGAACTGAGGACCTGCAAAACTGAACGACATGCCTTGCCAAACCAGCCACCAAGCCTCGTAACACGAGAGCGTCTGAATTGTCTAAGATTCTCATCCGATTGTCCAAGAAAAGTTTTAAGCAAGGTGTCAATCTGATCAAAACGCACAGTGATTTGTATGCGAATGGATTCTGCGCCTTTCCTTGAGCTTGACTCTTAAAATGTCGAGAAAATATAGGAATCCTTTGGAATTAAATTTTATTTTTGAAGTATATGATTTGGAATAGTCATAGTAATTGTGAGAATAATGGAGCGGAATAGATAAAATAAATTTAAAAAAAAGGAAATATAAAAAAATATTCGTCGGAATCGATATTCGAAATGACGACCTGCAAAACTGAACGACATGCCTTGCCAATCCAGCCACCAAGCCTCGTAACACGAGAGCGTCTGAATTTTCTAAGATTCTCATCCGATTGTCCAAGAAAAGTTTTAAGCAAGGTGTCAATCTGATCAAAACACACAATGATTTGTATACGAATGGATTCTGCGCATGTGCGTGAGCTTGACTCTTAAAATTTCGATAAAATATAGGAATCCTTTGGAATTAAATGTTATTTTTGAAGTATATGATTTGGAATAAATCATAGTAATTGTGAGAATAATAGAGAAGAATAGATAAAATAAATTTAAAAAAAATAAAATATAAAAAAATATTTTTCGGAATCGATATTCGAACTGAGGACCTGCAAAACTGAACGACATGCCTTGCCAAACCAGCCACCAAGCCTCGTAACACGAGAGCGTCTGAATTGTCTAAGATTCTCATCCGATTGTCCAAGAAAAGTTTTAAGCAAGGTGTCAATCTGATCAAAACGCACAGTGATTTGTATGCGAATGGATTCTGCGCCTTTCCTTGAGCTTGACTCTTAAAATGTCGATAAAATATAGGAATCCTTTGGAATTAAATTTTATTTTTGAAGTATATGATTTGGAATAAATCATAGTAATTGTGAGAATAATGGAGAAGAATAGATAAAATAAATTAATAAAATAATATAAAAAAATATTGGTCGGAATCGATATTCGAACTGAGGACCTGCAAAACTGAACGACATGCCTAGCCAATCCAGCCACCAAGCCTCCTAACACGAGAGCGTCTGAATTGTCTAAGATTCTCATCAGATTGTCCAAGAAAAGTTTTAAGCAAGGTGTAAATCTGATCAAAACGCACAGTGATTTGTATGCGAATAAATTCTGCGCATGTGCGTGAGCTTGACTCTTAAAATGTCGATAAAATATAGGAATCCTTTGGAATTAAATTTATTTTTGAAGTATATGACTTGGAATAAATCATAGTAATTGTGAGAATAATGGAGAAGAATAGATAAAATAAATTAAAAAAATAATATATAAAAAAATATTGGTCGGAATCGATATTTGATCTGAGGACCTGCAAAACTGAACGACATACTTTGCCCATCCAGCCACCAAGCTTCGTAACACGAGAGCGTCTGAATTGTCTAAGATTCTCATCCGATTGTCCAAGAAAAGTTTTAAGCAAGGTGTCAATCTGATCAAAACGCACAATGATTTGTATACGAATGGATTCTGCGCATGTGCGTGAGCTTGACTCTTCAAATGTCGATAAAATATAGGAATCCTTTGGAATAAAATTTTATTTTTGAAGTATATGATTTAGAATAAATCATAGTAATTGTGAGAATAATGGAGCTGAATAGATAAAGTAAATTTTAAAAAAAAGAAAACATAAAAGAAAGTTGGTTGGAATCGATATTCGAACTGAGGACCTGCAAAACTGAACGACATGCTTTGCCCATCCAGCAACCAAGCCTCGTAACAAGAGAGCTTCAGGAGGATCTAAGATTCTCAATCCGATTGTGCACGAAACGTTTTAGGCAAGGTGACAATCTGGTCAAAAAACACTATGATTTGTATGCGAATGGATTCTGCGCATGTGCGTGATCTTGACTCTTAAAATTTCGATAAAATATAGAAATCCTTTGGAATTAAATTTTATTTTTGAAGTATATGACTTGGAATAAATCATAGTAATTGTGAGAATAATGGAGAAGAATAGATAAAATAAATTTTAAAAAAATAAAATATAAAAAAATATTGGTCGGAATCGATATTCGAACTGAGGACCTGCAAAACTGAACGACATGCCTTGCCAAACCAGCCACCAAGCCTCGTAACACGAGAGCGTCTGAATTGTCTAAGATTCTCATCCGATTGTCCAAGAAACGTTTTAAGCAAGGTGTCAATCTGATCAAAACGCACAGTGATTTGTATGCGAATGGATTCTGCGCCTTTCCTTGAGCTTGACTCTTAAAATGTCGAGAAAATATAGGAATCCTTTGGAATTAAATTTTATTTTTGAAGTATATGATTTGGAATAAATCATAGTAATTGTGAGAATAATGGAGAAGAATAGATAAAATAAATTTAAAAAAAATAAAATATAAAAAAATATTGGTCGGAATCGATATTCGAACTGAGGACCTGCAAAACTGAACGACATGCCTTGCCAAACCAGCCACCAAGCCTCGTAACACGAGAGCGTCTGAATTGTCTAAGATTCTCATCCGATTGTCCAAGAAAAGTTTTAAGCAAGGTGTAAATCTGATCAAAACGCACAGTGATTTGTATGCGAATAAATTCTGCGCATGTTTGTGAGCTTGACTCTTAAAATGTCGATAAAATATAGGAATCCTTTGGAATTAAATTTATTTTTGAGGTATATGATTTGGAATAAATCATAGTAATTGTGAGAATAATGGAGAAGAATAGATAAAATAAATTTAAAAAAAATAAAATATAAAAAAATATTGGTCGGAATCGATATTCGAACTGAGGACCTGCAAAACTGAACGACATGTCTTGCCAAACCAGCCACCAAGCCTCGTAACACGAGAGCGTCTGAATTGTCTAAGATTCTCATCCGATTGTCCAAGAAAAGTTTTAAGCAAGGTGTCAATCTGATCAAAACGCACAGTGATTTGTATGCGAATGGATTCTGCGCCTTTCCTTGAGCTTGACTCTTAAAATGTCGAGAAAATATAGGAATCCTTTGGAATTAAATTTTATTTTTGAAGTATATGATTTGGAATAGTCATAGTAATTGTGAGAATAATGGAGCGGAATAGATAAAATAAATTTAAAAAAAAAAGAAAATATAAAAAAATATTCGTCGGAATCGATATTCGAAATGACGACCTGCAAAACTGAACGACATGCCTTGCCAATCCAGCCACCAAGCCTCGTAACACGAGAGCGTCTGAATTTTCTAAGATTCTCATCCGATTGTCCAAGAAAAGTTTTAAGCAAGGTGTCAATCTGATCAAAACACACAATGATTTGTATACGAATGGATTCCGCGCATGTGCGTGAGATTGACTCTTAAAATGTCGATAAAATATAGGAATCCTTTGGAATTAAATTTTATTTTTGAAGTATATGATTTGGAATCAATCATAGTAATTGTGAGAATAATGGAGAAGAATAGATACAATAAATTAAAAAAAATAATATATAAAAAAATATTGGTCGGAATCGATATTCGAACTGAGGACCTGCAAAACTGAACGACATACTTTGCCCATCCAGCCACCAAGCTTCGTAACACGAGAGCGTCTGAAGGATCTAAGATTCTCATCCGATTGTCCAAGAAAAGTTTTAAGCAAGGTGTCAATCTGGTCAAAAAACACTATGATTTGTATGCGAATGGATTCTGCGCATGTGTGTGAGCTTGACTCTTAAAATGTCGATAAAATATAGGAATCCTTTGGAATTAAATTTATTTTTGAAGTATATGACTTGGAATAAATCATAGTAATTGTGAGAATAATGGAGAAGAATAGATAAAAAAAATTAAAAAAATAATATATAAAAAAATATTGGTCGGAATCGATATTCGAACTGAGGACCTGCAAAACTGAACGACATACTTTGCCCATCCAGCCACCAAGCTTCGTAACACGAGAGCGTCTGAATTGTCTAAGATTCTCATCCGATTGTCCAAGAAAAGTTTTAAGCAAGGTGTCAATCTGATCAAAACGCACAATGATTTGTATACGAATGGATTCTGCGCATGTGCGTGAGCTTGACTCTTCAAAAGTCGATAAAATATAGGAATCCTTCGGAATAAAATTTTATTTTTGAAGTATATGATTTAGAATAAATCATAGTAATTGTGAGAATAATGGAGCTGAATAGATAAAGTAAATTTAAAAAAAAAGAAAACATAAAAAAATATTGGTCGGAATCGATATTCGAACTGAGGACCTGCAAAACTGAACGACATGCCTTGCCAAACCAGCCACCAAGCCTCGTAACACGAGAGCGTCTGAATTGTCTAAGATTCTCATCCGATTGTCCAAGAAAAGTTTTAAGCAAGGTGTCAATCTGATCAAAACGCACAGTGATTTGTATGCGAATGGATTCTGCGCCTTTCCTTGAGCTTGACTCTTAAAATGTCGATAAAATATAGGAATCCTTTGGAATTAAATTTTATTTTTGAAGTATATGATTTGGAATAAATCACAGTAATTGTGAGAATAATGGAGCGGAATAGATAAAGTAAATTAAAAAAATAATATAAAAAAAATATTGGTCGGAATCGATATTCGAACTGAGGACCTGCAAAACTGAACGACATGCATTGCCAAACCAGCCACCAAGCCTCGTAACACGAGAGCGTCTGAATTGTCTAAGATTCTCATCCGATTGTCCAAGAAAAGTTTTAAGCAAGGTGTCAATCTGATCAAAACGCACAGTGATTTGTATACGAATGGATTCCGCGCATGTGCGTGAGATTGACTCTTAAAATGTCGATAAAATATAGGAATCCTTTGGAATTAAATTTTATTTTTGAAGTATATGATTTGGAATCAATCATAGTAATTGTGAGAATAATGGAGAAGAATAGATACAATAAATTAAAAAAAATAATATATAAAAAAATATTGGTCGGAATCGATATTCGAACTGAGGACCTGCAAAACTGAACGACATACTTTGCCCATCCAGCCACCAAGCTTCGTAACACGAGAGCGTCTGAAGGATCTAAGATTCTCATCCGATTGTCCAAGAAAAGTTTTAAGCAAGGTGTCAATCTGGTCAAAAAACACTATGATTTGTATGCGAATGGATTCTGCGCATGTGTGTGAGCTTGACTCTTAAAATGTCGATAAAATATAGGAATCCTTTGGAATTAAATTTATTTTTGAAGTATATGACTTGGAATAAATCATAGTAATTGTGAGAATAATGGAGAAGAATAGATAAAAAAAATTAAAAAAATAATATATAAAAAAATATTGGTCGGAATCGATATTCGAACTGAGGACCTGCAAAACTGAACGACATACTTTGCCCATCCAGCCACCAAGCTTCGTAACACGAGAGCGTCTGAATTGTCTAAGATTCTCATCCGATTGTCCAAGAAAAGTTTTAAGCAAGGTGTCAATCTGATCAAAACGCACAATGATTTGTATACGAATGGATTCTGCGCATGTGCGTGAGCTTGACTCTTCAAAAGTCGATAAAATATAGGAATCCTTCGGAATAAAATTTTATTTTTGAAGTATATGATTTAGAATAAATCATAGTAATTGTGAGAATAATGGAGCTGAATAGATAAAGTAAATTTAAAAAAAAAGAAAACATAAAAAAATATTGGTCGGAATCGATATTCGAACTGAGGACCTGCAAAACTGAACGACATGCCTTGCCAAACCAGCCACCAAGCCTCGTAACACGAGAGCGTCTGAATTGTCTAAGATTCTCATCCGATTGTCCAAGAAAAGTTTTAAGCAAGGTGTCAATCTGATCAAAACGCACAGTGATTTGTATGCGAATGGATTCTGCGCCTTTCCTTGAGCTTGACTCTTAAAATGTCGATAAAATATAGGAATCCTTTGGAATTAAATTTTATTTTTGAAGTATATGATTTGGAATAAATCACAGTAATTGTGAGAATAATGGAGCGGAATAGATAAAGTAAATTAAAAAAATAATATAAAAAAAATATTGGTCGGAATCGATATTCGAACTGAGGACCTGCAAAACTGAACGACATGCATTGCCAAACCAGCCACCAAGCCTCGTAACACGAGAGCGTCTGAATTGTCTAAGATTCTCATCCGATTGTCCAAGAAAAGTTTTAAGCAAGGTGTCAATCTGATCAAAACGCACAGTGATTTGTATGCGAATGGATTCTGCGCCTTTCCTTGAGCTTGACTCTTAAAATGTCGATAAAATATAGGAATCCTTTGGAATTAAATTTTATTTTTGAAGTATATGATTTGGAATAAATCACAGTAATTGTGAGAATAATGGAGCGGAATAGATAAAGTAAATTAAAAAAATAATATAAAAAAAATATTGGTCGGAATCGATATTCGAACTGAGGACCTGCAAAACTGAACGACATGCCTTGCCAATCCAGCCACCAAGCTTCGTAACAAGAGAGCGTCTGAAGGATCTAAGATTCTCATTCCGATTGTCCACGAAAAGTTTTAGGCAAGGTGACAATATGGTCAAAAAGCATAATGATTTGTATGCGAATGGATTCTGCGCATGTACGTGATCTTGACTCTTAAAATTTCGATAAAATATAGGAATCCTTTGGAATTAAATTTTATTTTTGAAGTATATGATTTGGAATAAATCATAGTAATTGTGAGAATAATGGAGCGGAATAGATAAAATAAATTAAAAAAAAAAGAAAATATAAAAAAATATTGGTCGGAATCGATATTCGAACTGACGACCTGCAAAACTGAACGACATGCCTTGCCAATCCAGCCACCAAGCCTCGTAACACGAGAGCGTCTGAATTGTCTAAGATTCTCAACCGATTGTCCAAGAAAAGTTTTAAGCAAGGTGTCAATCTGATCAAAACGCACAGTGATTTGTATGCGAATGGATTCTGCGCCTTTCCTTGAGCTTGACTCTTAAAATGTCGATAAAATATAGGAATCCTTTGGAATTAAATTTTATTTTTGAAGTATATGATTTGGAATAAATCATAGTAATTGTGAGAATAATGGAGAAGAATAGATAAAATAAATTAAAAAAATAATATAAAAAAAATATTGGTCGGAATCGATATTCGAACTGAGGACCTGCAAAGCTGAACGACATGCCTAGCCAATCCAGCCACCAAGCCTCCTAACACGAGAGCGTCTGAATTGTCTAAGATTCTCATCCGATTGTCCAAGAAAAGTTTTAAGCAAGGTGTAAATCTGATCAAAACGCACAGTGATTTGTATGCGAATAAATTCTGCGCATGTGTGTGAGCTTGACTCTTAAAATGTCGATAAAATATAGGAATCCTTTGGAATTAAATTTATTTTTGAAGTATATGATTTGGAATAAATCATAGTAATTGTGAGAATAATGGAGAAGAATAGATAAAATAAATTTAAAAAAAAGGAAATATAAAAAAATATTCGTCGGAATCGATATTCGAAATGACGACCTGCAAAACTGAACGACATGCCTTGCCAATCCAGCCACCAAGCCTCGTAACACGAGAGCGTCTGAATTTTCTAAGATTCTCATCCGATTGTCCAAGAAAAGTTTTAAGCAAGGTGTCAATCTGATCAAAACACACAATGATTTGTATACGAATGGATTCTGCGCATGTGCGTGAGCTTGACTCTTAAAATTTCGATAAAATATAGGAATCCTTTGGAATTAAATTTTATTTTTGAAGTATATGATTTGGAATAAATCATAGTAATTGTGAGATTATGGAGAAGAATAGATAAAATAAATTTAAAAAAATAATATATAAAAAAATATTGGTCGGAATCGATATTCGAACTGAGGACCTGCAAAACTGAACGACATGCTTTGCCCATCCAGCCACCAAGCCTCGTAACAAGAGAGCTTCAGGAGGATCTAAGATTCTCAATCCGATTGTCCACGAAACGTTTTAGGCAAGGTGACAATCTGGTCAAAAAACACTATGATTTGTATGCGAATGGATTCTGTGCATGTGCGTGATCTTGACTCTTAAAATTTCGATAAAATATAGAAATCCTTTGGAATTAAATTTTATTTTTGAAGTATATGACTTGGAATAAATCATAGTAATTGTGAGAATAATGGAGAAGAATAGATAAAATAAATTTAAAAAAATAAAATATAAAAAAATATTGGTCGGAATCGATATTCGAACTGAGGACCTGCAAAACTGAACGACATGCCTTGCCAAACCAGCCACCAAGCCTCGTAACACGAGAGCGTCTGAATTGTCTATGAATCTCATCCGATTGTCCAAGAAAAGTTTTAAGCAAGGTGTCAATCTGATCAAAACGCACAGTGATTTGTATGCGAATGGATTCTGCGCCTTTCCTTGAGCTTGACTCTTAAAATGTCGATAAAATATAGGAATCCTTTGGAATTAAATTTTATTTTTGAAGTATATGATTTGGAATAAATCATAGTAATTGTGAGAATAATGGAGCGGAATAGATAAAATAAATTAAAAAAAAAAGAAAATATGAAAAAATATTGGTCGGAATCGATATTCGAACTGACGACCTGCAAAACTGAACGACATGCCTTGCCAATCCAGCCACCAAGCCTCGTAACACGAGAGCGTCTGAATTTTCTAAGATTCTCATCCGATTGTCCAAGAAAAGTTTTAAGCAAGGTGTCAATCTGATCAAAACACACAATGATTTGTATACGAATGGATTCTGCGCATGTGCGTGAGCTTGACTCTTAAAATTTCGATTAAATATAGGAATCCTTTGGAATTAAATTTTATTTTTGAAGTATATGATTTGGAATAAATCATAGTAATTGTGAGATTATGGAGAAGAATAGATAAAATAAATTTAAAAAAATAATATATAAAAAAATATTGGTCGGAATCGATATTCGAACTGAGGACCTGCAAAACTGAACGACATACTTTGCCCATCCAGCCACCAAGCTTCGTAACACGAGAGCGTCTGAAGGATCTAAGATTCTCATTCCGATTGTCCACGAAAAGTTTTAGGCAAGGTGACAATATGGTCAAAAAGCATAATGATTTGTATGCGAATGGATTCTGCGCATGTACGTGATCTTGACTCTTAAAATTTCGATAAAATATAGAAATCCTTTGGAATTAAATTTTATTTTTGAAGTATATGATTTGGAATAAATCATAGCAATTGTGAGAATAATTGAGCTGAATAGATAAAGTAAATTTAAAAAAAAAAGAAAACATAAAAAAATGTTGGTCGGAATCGATATTCGAACTGAGGACCTGCAAAACTGAACGACATGCTTTGAACATCGAGCCACCAAGCCTCGGAACAAGAGAGCTTCAGGAGGATCTAAGATTCTGAATCCGATTTTCCACGAAACGTTTTAGGCAAGGTGACAATCTGGTCAAGAAACACTATGATTTGTATGCGAATGGATTCTGCGCATGTGCGTGATCTTGACTCTTAAAATTTCGATAAAATATAGGAATCCTTTGGAATTAAATTTTATTTTTGAAGTATATGACTTCGAATAAATCATAGTAATTGTGAGAATAATGGAGAAGAATAGATAAAATAAATTTAAAAAGAATAAAATATAAAAAAATATTGGTCGGAATCGATATTCGAACTGAGGACCTGCAAAACTGAACGACATGCCTTGCCAAACAAGCCACCAAGCCTCGTAACACGAGAGCGTCTGAATTGTCTAAGATTCTCATCCGATTGTCCAAGAAAAGTTTTAAGCAAGGTGTCAATCTGATCAAAACGCACAGTGATTTGTATGCGAATGGATTCTGCGCATTTACTTGAGCTTGACTCTTAAAATGTCGATAAAATATAGGAATCCTTTGGAATTAAATTTTATTTTTGAAGTATATGACTTGGAATAAATCATAGTAATTGTGAGAATAATGGAGAAGAATAGATAAAATAAATTGAAAAAAAATAAAATATAAAAAAATATTGGTCGGAATCGATATTCGAACTGAGGACCTGCAAAACTGAACGACATGCCTTGAGAAACCAGCCACCAAGCCTCGTAACACGAGAGCGTCTGAATTGTCTAAGATTCTCATCCGATTGTCCAAGAAAAGTTTTAAGCAAGGTGTCAATCTGATCAAAACGCACAGTGATTTGTATGCGAATGGATTCTGCGCATTTACTTGAGCTTGACTCTTAAAATGTCGATAAAATATAGGAATCCTTTGGAATTAAATTTTATTTTTGAAGTATATGACTTGGAATAAATCATAGTAATTGTGAGAATAATGGAGAAGAATAGATAAAATAAATTGAAAAAAAATAAAATATAAAAAAATATTGGTCGGAATCGATATTCGAACTGAGGACCTGCAAAACTGAACGACATGCCTTGAGAAACCAGCCACCAAGCCTCGTAACACGAGAGCGTCTGAATTGTCTAAGATTCTCATCCGATTGTCCAAGAAAAGTTTTAAGCAAGGTGTCAATCTGATCAAAACGCACAGTGATTTGTATGCGAATGGATTCTGCACATTTCCTTGAGCTTGACTCTTAAAATGTCGATAAAATATAGGAATCCTTTGGAATTAAATTTTATTTTTGAAGTATATGATTTGGAATAAATCATAGTAATTGTGAGAATAATGGAGCGGAATAGATAATATAAATTAAAAAAAAAGAAAATATAAAAAAATATTGGTCGGAATCGATATTCGAACTGACGACCTGCAAAACTGAACGACATGCCTTGCCAATCCAGCCACCAAGCCTCGTAACACGAGAGCGTCTGAATTGTCTAAGATTCTCATCCGATTGTCCAAGAAAAGTTTTAAGCAAGGTGTCAATCTGATCAAAACGCACAATGATTTGTATACGAATGGATTCTGCGCATGTGCGTGAGCTTGATTCTTCAAATGTCGATAAAATATAGGAATCCTTTGGAATTAAATTTTATTTTTGAAGTATATGATTTGGAATAAATCATAGTAATTGTGAGAATAATGGAGCGGAATAGATACAGTAAATTTAAAAAAAAAGAAAACTTAAAAAAATGTTGGTCGGAATCGATATTCGAACTGAGGACCTGCAAAACTGAACGACATGCTTTGCCCATCCAGCCACCAAGCCTCGTAACAAGAGAGCTTCTGGAGGATCTAAGATTCTCATTCCGATTGTCCACGAAAAGTTGTAGGCAAGGTGACAATCTGGTCAAAAAGCACAATGATTTGTATGCGAATGGATTCTGCGCATGTGCGTGATCTTGACTCTTAAAATTTCGATAAAATATAGGAATCCTTTGGAATTAAATTTTATTTTTGAAGTATATGATTTGGAATAAATCATAGTAATTGTGAGAATAATGGAGCGGAATAGACGAAATAAATTTAAAAAATGAAAATATAAAAAAATATTGGTCGGAATCGATATTCGAACTGAGGACCTGCAAAACTGAACGACATGCCTTGCCAATCCAGCCACCAAGCTTCGTAACACGAGAGCGTCTGAAGGATCTAAGATTCTCATTCCGATTGTCCACGAAAAGTTTTAGGCAAGGTGACAATCCGGTCAAAAAGCACAATGATTTGTATGCAAATGGATTCTGCGCATGTGCGTGATCTTGACTCTTAAAATTTCGATAAAATATAGGAATCCTTTGGAATTAAATTTTATTTTTGAAGTATATGATTTGGAATAAATCATAGTAATTGTGAGAATAATGGAGCGGAATAGATAAAATAAATTTAAAAAAAAGAAAATATAAAAAAATATTGGTCGGAATCGATATTCGAACTGACGACCTGCAAAACTGAACGACATGCCTTGCCAATGGAGCCACCAAACCTCGTAACACGAGAGTGTCTGAATTGTCTAAGATTCTCATCCGATTGTCCAAGAAAAGTTTTAAGCAAGGCGTCAATCTGATCAAAACGCAAAGTGATTTGTATGCGAATGGATTCTGCCCATTTCCTTCAGCTTGACTCTTAAAATGTCGATAAAATATAGGAATCCTTTGGAATTAAATTTTATTTTTGAAGTATATGACTTGGAATAAATCATAGTAATTGTGAGAATAATGGAGAAGAATAGATAAAATAAATTTAAAAAGAATAAAATATAAAAAAATATTGGTCGGAATCGATATTCGAACTGAGGACCTGCAAAACTGAACGACATGCCTTGCCAAACCAGCCACCAAGCCTCGTAACACGAGAGCGTCTGAATTGTCTAAGATTCTCATCCGATTGTCCAAGAAAAGTTTTAAGCAAGGTGTCAATCTGATCAAAACGCACAGTGATTTGTATGCGAATGGATTCTGCGCATTTACTTGAGCTTGACTCTTAAAATGTCGATAAAATATAGGAATCCTTTGGAATTAAATTTTATTTTTGAAGTATATGACTTGGAATAAATCATAGTAATTGTGAGAATAATGGAGAAGAATAGATAAAATAAATTGAAAAAAAATAAAATATAAAAAAATATTGGTCGGAATCGATATTCGAACTGAGGACCTGCAAAACTGAACGACATGCCTTGAGAAACCAGCCACCAAGCCTCGTAACACGAGAGCGTCTGAATTGTCTAAGATTCTCATCCGATTGTCCAAGAAAAGTTTTAAGCAAGGTGTCAATCTGATCAAAACGCACAGTGATTTGTATGCGAATGGATTCTGCACATTTCCTTGAGCTTGACTCTTAAAATGTCGATAAAATATAGGAATCCTTTGGAATTAAATTTTATTTTTGAAGTATATGATTTGGAATAAATCATAGTAATTGTGAGAATAATGGAGCGGAATAGATAAAATTAATTAAAAAAAAAGAAAATATAAAAAAATATTCGTCGGAATCGATATTCGAAATGACGACCTGCAAAATTGAACGACATGCCTTGCCAATCCAGCCACCAAGCTTCGTAACACGAGAGCGTCTGAAGGATCTAAGATTCTCATTCCGATTGTCCACGAAAAGTTTTAGGCAAGGTGACAATCTGGTCAAAAAACACTATGATTTGTATGCGAATGGATTCTGCGCATGTGCGTGATCTTGACTCTTAAAATTTCGATAAAATATAGGAATCCTTTGGAATTAAATTTTATTTTTGAAGTATATGATTTGGAATAAATCATAGTAATTGTGAGAATAATGGAGCGGAATAGATAATATAAATTAAAAAAAAAGAAAATATAAAAAAATATTGGTCGGAATCGATATTCGAACTGACGACCTGCAAAACTGAACGACATGCCTTGCCAATCCAGCCACCAAGCCTCGTAACACGAGAGCGTCTGAATTGTCTAAGATTCTCATCCGATTGTCCAAGAAAAGTTTTAAGCAAGGTGTCAATCTGATCAAAACGCACAATGATTTGTATACGAATGGATTCTGCGCATGTGCGTGAGCTTGACTCTTAAAATGTCGATAAAATATAGGAATCCTTTGGAATTAAATTTTATTTTTGAAGTATATGATTTGGAATAAATCATAGTAATTGTGAGAATAATGTAGCGGAATAGATAAAGTAAATTTAAAAAAAAAAGAAAACATAAAAAAATATTTGTCGGAATCGATATTCGAACTGAGGACCTGCAAAACTGAACGACATGCTTTGCCCATCCGGCCACCAAGCCTCGTAACAAGAGAGCTTCTGGATGATCTAAGATTCTCATTCCGATTATACACGAAAAGTTTTAGGCAAGGTGACAATCTGGTCAAGAAGCACAATGATTTGTATGCGAATGGATTCTGCGCATGTGCGTGATCTTGACTCTTAAAATTTCGATAAAATATAGGAATCCTTTGGAATTAAATTTTATTTTTGAAGTATATGATTTGGAATAAATCATAGTAATTGTGAGAATAATGGAGCGGAATAGACGAAATAAATTTAAAAAATGAAAATATAAAAAAATATTGGTCGGAATCGATATTCGAACTGAGGACCTGCAAAACTGAACGACATGCCTTGCCAATCGAGCCACCAAGCCTCGTAACACGAGAGCGTCTGAATTGTCTAAGATTCTCATCCGATTGTCCAAGAAAAGTTTTAAGCAAGGTGTCAATCTGATCAAAACGCACAGTGATTTGTATGCGAATGGATTCTGCGCATTTACTTGAGCTTGACTCTTAAAATGTCGATAAAATATAGGAATCCTTTGGAATTAAATTTTATTTTTGAAGTATATGATTTGGAATAAATCATAGTAATTGTGAGAATAATGGAGAAAAATATATAAAATAAATTAAAAGAAAAATAAAATAAAATATCAAAAAATATTGGTTGGAATCGATATTCGAACTGAGGACCTGCAAAACTGAACGACATGCCTTGCCAATCCAGCCACCAAGCCTCGTAACACGAGAGCGTCTGAAGGATCTAAGATTCTCATTCCGATTGTCCACGAAAAGTTTTAGGCAAGGTGACAATCTGGTCAAAAAGCACAATGATTTGTATGCGAATGGATTCTGCGCATGTGCGTGATCTTGACTCTTAAAATTTCGATAAAATATAGGAATCCTTTGGAATTAAATTTTATTTTTGAAGTATATGATTTGGAATAAATCATAGTAATTGTGAGAATAATGGAGCGGAATAGATAAAATAAATTTAAAAAAAAGAAAATATAAAAAAATATTGGTCGGAATCGATATTCGAACTGACGACCTGCAAAACTGAACGACATGCCTTGCCAATCCAGCCACCAAGCTTCGTAACACGAGAGCGTCTGAAGGATCTAAGATTCTCATTCCGATTGTCCACGAAAAGTTTTAGGCAAGGTGACAATCCGGTCAAAAAGCACAATGATTTGTATGCGAATGGATTCTGCGCATGTGCGTGATCTTGACTCTTAAAATTTCGATAAAATATAGGAATCCTTTGGAATTAAATTTTATTTTTGAAGTATATGATTTGGAATAAATCATAGTAATTGTGAGAATAATGGAGCGGAATAGATAAAATAAATTTAAAAAAAAGAAAATATAAAAAAATATTGGTCGGAATCGATATTCGAACTGACGACCTGCAAAACTGAACGACATGCCTTGCCAATCGAGCCACCAAGCCTCGTAACACGAGAGCGTCTGAATTGTCTAAGATTCTCATCCGATTGTCCAAGAAAAGTTTTAAGCAAGGTGTCAATCTGATCAAAACGCACAATGATTTGTAAACGAATGGATTCTGCACATTTCCTTGAGCTTGACTCTTAAAATGTCGATAAAATATAGGAATCCTTTGGAATTAAATTTTATTTTTGAAGTATATGATTTGGAATAAATCATAGTAATTGTGAGAATAATGGAGCGGAATAGATAAAATTAATTAAAAAAAAAGAAAATATAAAAAAATATTCGTCGGAATCGATATTCGAAATGACGACCTGCAAAATTGAACGACATGCCTTGCCAATCCAGCCACCAAGCTTCGTAACACGAGAGCGTCTGAAGGATCTAAGATTCTCATTCCGATTGTCCACGAAACGTTTTAGGCAAGGTGACAATCTGGTCAAAAAACACTATGATTTGTATGCGAATGGATTCTGCGCATGTGCGTGATCTTGACTCTTAAAATTTCGATAAAATATAGGAATCCGTTGGAATTAAATTTTATTTTTGAAGTATATGATTTGGAATAAATCATAGTAATTGTGAGAATAATGGAGAAGAATAGATAAAATAAATTTAAAAAGAATAAAATATAAAAAAATATTGGTCGGAATCGATATTCGAACTGAGGACCTGCAAAACTGAACGACATGCCTTGCCAATCCAGCCACCAAGCCTCGTAACACGAGAGCGTCTGAAGGATCTAAGTTTCTCCTTCCGATTGTCCACGAAAAGTTTTAGGCAAGGTGACAATCTGGTCAAAAAGCACAATGATTTGTATGAGAATGGATTCTGCGCATGTGCGTGATCTTGACTCTTAAAATTTCGATAAAATATAGGAATCCTTTGGAATTAAATTTTATTTTTGAAGTATATGATTTGGAATAAATCATAGTAATTGTGAGAATAATGGAGCGGAATAGATAAAATAAATTTAAAAAAAAGAAAATATAAAAAAATATTGGTCGGAATCGATATTCGAACTGACGACCTGCAAAACTGAACGACATGCCTTGCCAATCCAGCCACCAAGCTTCGTAACACGAGAGCGTCTGAAGGATCTAAGATTCTCATTCCGATTGTCCACGAAAAGTTTTAGGCAAGGTGACAATCCGGTCAAAAAGCACAATGATTTGTATGCGAATGGATTCTGCGCATGTGCGTGATCTTGACTCTTAAAATTTCGATAAAATATAGGAATCCTTTGGAATTAAATTTTGTTTTTGAAGTATATGATTTGGAATAAATCATAGTAATTGTGAGAATAATGGAGCGGAATAGATAAAATTAATTAAAAAAAAAGAAAATATAAAAAAAATATTCGTCGGAATCGATATTCGAAATGACGACCTGCAAAATTGAACGACATGCCTTGCCAATCCAGCCACCAAGCTTCGTAACACGAGAGCGTCTGAAGGATCTAAGATTCTCATTCCGATTGTCCACGAAAAGTTTTAGGCAAGGTGACAATCTGGTCAAAAAACACTATGATTTGTATGCGAATGGATTCTGCGCATGTGCGTGATCTTGACTCTTAAAATTTCGATAAAATATAGGAATCCTTTGGAATTAAATTTTATTTTTGAAGTATATGATTTGGAATAAATCATAGTAATTGTGAGAATAATGGAGCGGAATAGATAATATAAATTAAAAAAAAAGAAAATATAAAAAAATATTGGTCGGAATCGATATTCGAACTGACGACCTGCAAAACTGAACTACATGCCTTGCCAATCCAGCCACCAAGCCTCGTAACACGAGAGCGTCTGAATTGTCTAATATTCTCATAAGATTGTCCGAGAAAAGTTTTAAGCAAGGTGTCAATCTGATCAAAACGCACAATGATTTGTATGCGAATGGATTCTGCGCATTTCCTTGAGCTTGACTCTTCAAATGTCGATAAAATATAGGAATCCTTTGGAATTAAATTTTATTTTTGAAGTATATGATTTGGAATAAATCATAGTAATTGTGAGAATAATGGAGCGGAATAGATAAAATTAATTAAAAAAAAAAGAAAATATAAAAAAATATTCGTCGGAATCGATATTCGAAATGACGACCTGCAAAATTGAACGACATGCCTTGAAAATCCAGCCACCAAGCTTCGTAACACGAGAGCGTCTGAAGGATCTAAGATTCTCATTCCGATTGTCCACGAAAAGTTTTAGGCAAGGTGACAATCTGGTCAAAAAACACTATGATTTGTATGCGAATGGATTCTGCGCATGTGCGTGATCTTGACTCTTAAAATTTCGATAAAATATAGGAATCCTTTGGAATTAAATTTTATTTTTGAAGTATATGATTTGGAATAAATCATAGTAATTGTGAGAATAATGGAGCGGAATAGATAATATAAATTTAAAAAAAAGAAAATATAAAAAAATATTGGTCGGAATCGATATTCGAACTGACGACCTGCAAAACTGAACGACATGCCTTGCCAATCCAGCCACCAAGCCTCGTAACACGAGAGCGTCTGAATTGTCTAAGATTCTCATCCGATTGTCCAAGAAAAGTTTTAAGCAAGGTGACAATCTGGTCAAGAAGCACAATGATTTGTATGCGAATGGATTCTGCGCATGTGCGTGATCTTGATTCTTAAAATTTCGATAAAATATAGGAATCCTTTGGAATTAAATTTTATTTTTGAAGTAAATGATTTGGAATAAATCATAGTAATTGTGAGAATAATGGAGAAAAATATATAAAATAAATTAAAAGAAAAATAAAATAAAATATCAAAAAATATTGGTTGGAATCGATATTCGAACTGAGGACCTGCAAAACTGAACGACATGCCTTGCCAATCCAGCCACCAAGCCTCGTAACACGAGAGCGTCTGAATTGTCTAATATTCTCATAAGATTGTCCGAGAAAAGTTTTAAGCAAGGTGTCAATCTGATCAAAACGCACAATGATTTGTATGCGAATGGATTCTGCGCATTTCCTTGAGCTTGACTCTTCAAATGTCGATAAAATATAGGAATCCTTTGGAATTAAATTTTATTTTTGAAGTATATGATTTGGAATAAATCATAGTAATTGTGAGAATAATGGAGAAGAATAGATAAAGTAAATTTAAAAAAAAAGAAAACATAAAAAAATGCTGGTCGGAATCGATATTCGAACTGAGGACCTGCAAAACTGAACGACATGCTTTGCCCATCCAGCCACCAAGCCTCGTAACAAGAGAGGTTCTGGAGGATCTAAGATTCTCATTCCGATTGTACACGAAAAGTTTTAGGCAAGGTGACAATCTGGTCAAGAAGCACAATGATTTGTATGCGAATGGATTCTGCGCATGTGCGTGATCTTGATTCTTAAAATTTCGATAAAATATAGGAATCCTTTGGAATTAAATTTTATTTTTGAAGTAAATGATTTGGAATAAATCATAGTAATTGTGAGAATAATGGAGAAAAATATATAAAATAAATTAAAAGAAAAATAAAATAAAATATCAAAAAATATTGGTTGGAATCGATATTCGAACTGAGGACCTGCAAAACTGAACGACATGCCTTGCCAATCCAGCCACCAAGCCTCGTAACACGAGAGCGTCTGAATTGTCTAATATTCTCATAAGATTGTCCGAGAAAAGTTTTAAGCAAGGTGTCAATCTGATCAAAACGCACAATGATTTGTATGCGAATGGATTCTGCGCATTTCCTTGAGCTTGACTCTTCAAATGTCGATAAAATATAGGAATCCTTTGGAATTAAATTTTATTTTTGAAGTATATGATTTGGAATAAATCATAGTAATTGTGAGAATAATGGAGAAGAATAGATAAAGTAAATTAAAAAAAAAAGAAAACATAAAAAAATGCTGGTCGGAATCGATATTCGAACTGAGGACCTGCAAAACTGAACGACATGGCTTGCCAATCCAGCCACCAAGCTTCGTAACACGAGAGCGTCTGAAGGATCTAAGATTCTCATTCCGATTGTCCTCGAAAAGTTTTAGGCAAGGTTACAATCTGGTCAAAAAGCACAATGATTTGTATGCGAATGGATTCTGCGCATGTGCGTGATCTTGACTCTTAAAATTTCGATAAAATATAGGAATCCTTTGGAATTAAATTTTATTTTTGAAGTATATGATTTGGAATAAATCATAGTAATTGTGAGAATAATGGAGCGGAATAGACGAAATAAATTTAAAAAATGAAAATATAAAAAATATTGGTCGGAATCGATATTCGAACTGACGACCTGCAAAATTGAACGACATGCCTTGCCAATCCAGCCAGCAAGCCTCGTAACACGAGAGCGTCTGAAGGATCTAAGATTCTCATTCCGATTGTCCACGAAAAGTTTTAGGCAAGGTGACAATCTGGTCAAAAAGCACAATGATTTGTATGCGAATGGATTCTGCGCATGTGCGTGATCTTGACTCTTAAAATTTCGATAAAATATAGGAATCCTTTGGAATTAAATTTTATTTTTGAAGTATATGATTTGGAATAAATCATAGTAATTGTGAGAATAATGGAGCGGAATAGACGAAATAAATTTAAAAAATGAAAATATAAAAAAATATTGGTCGGAATCGATATTCGAACTGACGACCTGCAAAACTGAATGACATGACTTGCCAATCCAGCCATCCAGCCTCGTAACACGAGAGCGTCTGAATTGTCTAAGATTCTCATCCGATTGTCCAAGAAAAGTTTTAAGCAAGGTGTCAATCTGATCAAAACGCACAGTGATTTGTATACGAATGGATTCTGCGCATTTCCTTGAGCTTGACTCTTAAAATGTCGATAAAATATAGGAAACCTTTGGAATTAAATTTTATTTTTGAAGTATATGATTTGGAATAAATCATAGTAATTGTGAGAATAATGGAGCGGAATAGATAAAATTAATTAAAAAAAAGAAAATATAAAAAAATATTCGTCGGAATCGATATTCGAAATGACGACCTACAAAACTGAACGACATGCCTTGCCAATCCAGCCACCAAGCTTCGTAACACGAGAGCGTCTGAAGGATCTAAGATTCTCATTCCGATTGTCCACGAAAAGTTTTAGGCAAGGTGACAATCTGGTCAAAAAACACTATGATTTGTATGCGAATGGATTCTGCGCATGTGCGTGATCTTGACTCTTAAAATTTCGATAAAATATAGGAATCCTTTGGAATTAAATTTTATTTTTGAAGTATATGACTTGGAATAAATCATAGTAATTGTGAGAATAATGGAGAAGAATAGATAAAATAAATTGAAAAAAAATAAAATATAAAAAAATATTGGTCGGAATCGATATTCGAACTGAGGACCTGCAAAACTGAACGACATGCCTTGCCAAACCAGCCACCAAGCCTCGTAACACGAGAGCGTCTGAATTGTCTAAGATTCTCATCCGATTGTCCAAGAAAGGTTTTAAGCAAGGTGTCAATCTGATCAAAACGCACAGTGATTTGTATGCGAATGGATTCTGCGCATTTCCTTGAGCTTGACTCTTAAAATGTCGATAAAATATAGGAATCCTTTGGAATTAAATTTTATTTTTGAAGTATATGATTTGGAATAAATCATAGTAATTGTGAGAATAATGGAGCGGAATAGATAAAATAAATTTAAAAAAAAGAAAATATAAAAAAATATTGGCCGTAATCGATATTCGAACTGAGGACCTGCAAAACTGAACGACATGCCTTGCAAATCCAGCCACCAAGCTTCGTAACACGAGAGCGTCTGAAGGATCTAAGATTCTCATTCCGATTGTCCACGAAAAGTTTTAGGCAAGGTGACAATCCAGTCAAAAAGCACAATGATTTGTATGCGAATGGATTCTGCGCATGTGCGTGATCTTGACTCTTAAAATTTCGATAAAATATAGGAATCCTTTGGAATTAAATTTTATTTTTGAAGTATATGATTTGGAATAAATCATAGTAATTGTGAGAATAATGGAGCGGAATAGATAAAATAAATTTAAAAAAAAGAAAATATAAAAAATTATTGGTCGGAATCGATATTCGAACTGACGACCTGCAAAACTGAACGACATGCCTTGCCAATTGAGCCACCAAGCCTCGTAACACGAGAGCGTCTGAATTGTCTAAGATTCTCATCCGATTGTCCAAGAAAAGTTTTAAGCAAGGTGTCAATCTGATCAAAACGCACAATGATTTGTATGCGAATGGATTCTGCGCATGTGCGTGATCTTGACTCTTCAAATGTCGATAAAATATAGGAATCCTTTGGAATTAAATTTTATTTTTGAAGTATATGATTTGGAATCAATCATAGTAATTGTGAGAATAATGGAGAAGAATAGATAAAATAAATTTAAAAAAATAATATATAAAAAAATATTCGTCGGAATCTATATTCGAAATGACGACCTGCAAAACTGAACGACATGCCTTGCCCATCCAGCCACCAACCCTCGTAACACAAGAGCGTCTGAATTGTCTAAGATTCTCATCCGATTGTCCAAGAAAAGTTTTAAGCAAGGTGTCAATCTGATCAAAACGCACAATGATTTGTATACGATTGGATTCTGCGCATGTGCGTGAGCTTGACTCTTAAAATGTCGATAAAATATAGGAATCCTTTCTAATTAAATTGTATTTTTGAAGTATATGATTTGGAATAAATCATAGTAATTGTGAGAATAATGGAGCGGAATAGATAAAATAAATTTAAAAAAAAGAATATATAAAAAAATATTGGTCGGAATCGATATTCGAACTGACGACCTGCAAAACTGAACGACATGCCTTGCCAATCCAGCCACCAAGCCTCGTAACACGAGAGCGTCTGAATTGTCTAAGATTCTCATCCGATTGTCCAAGAAAAGTTTTAAGCAAGGTGTCAATCTGATCAAAACGCACAATGATTTGTATACGAATGGATTCTGCGCATGTGCGTGAGCTTGACTCTTAAAATGTCGATAAAATATAGGAATCCTTTGGAATTAAATTTTATTTTTGAAGTATATGATATGGAATCAAACATAGTAATTGTGAGTATGATGGAGAAGAATAGAAAAAATAAATTTAAAAAAATAATGTATAAAAAAATATTGGTCGGAATCGGTATTCGAACTGAGGACCTGCAAAACTGAACGACATGCCTTGCCAAACCAGCCACCACGCCTCGTAACACGAGAGCGTCTGAATTCTCTGAGATTCTCATCCGATTGTCCAAGAAAAGTTTTAGGCAAGGTGACTATCTGGTCAAAACGCACAATGATTTGTATACGAATGGATTCTGCGCATGTGCAACGAGCTTGACTCTTAAAATGTCGATAAAATATAGGAATCCTTTGGAATTAAATTTTATTTTTGAAGTATATGATTTGGAATCAAACATAGTAATTGTGAGAATGATGGAGCGGAATAGATAAAATAAATTTAAAAAAAAGAAAATATAAAAAAATATTGTTCGGAATCGATATTCGAACTGACGACCTGCAAAACTGAACGACATGCTTTGCCCATCCAGCCACCAAGCCTTGTAACACGAGAGCTTTTGAATTGTCTAAGATTCTCATCCGATTGTCCAAGAAAAGTTTTAAGCAAGGTGTCAATCTGATCAAAACGCACAATGATTTGTATACGAATGGATTCTGCGCATGTGCGTGAGCTTGACTCTTAAAATGTCAATAAAATATAGGAATCCTTTGGAATTAAATTTTATTTTTGAAGTATATGATTTGGAATAAATCATAGTAATTGTGAGAATAATGGAGAAGAATAGATAAAATGAATAAAAAAAAATATATAAAAAAATATTGGTCGGAATCGATATTCGAACTGAGGACCTGCAAAACTGAACGACATGCCTTGCCAATCCAGGAACCAAGACTCGTACCACGAGAGCGTCTGAATTGTCTAAGATTCTCATCCGATTGTCCAAGAAAAGTTTAAAGCAAGGTGTCAATCTGATCAAAACACACAATGATTTGTATACGAATATATTCTGCGCATGTGCGTCAGCTTGACTCTTAAAATGTCGATAAAATATAGGAATCCTTTCTAATTAAATTTTATTTTTGAAGTATATGATTTGGAATAAATCATAGTAATTGTGAGAATAATGGAGCGGAATAGATAAAATAAATTTAAAAAAAAGAAAATATAAAAAAATATTGGTCGGAATCGATATTCGAACTGACGACCTGCAAAACTGAACGACATGCCTTGGCAATCCAGCCACCAACCCTCGTAACACGAGAGCGTCTGAATTTTCTAAGATTCTCATCCGATTGTCCAAGAAAAGTTTTAAGCAAGGTGTCAATCTGATCAAAACACACAATGATTTGTATACGAATGGATTCTGCGCATGTGCGTGAGCTTGACTCTTAAAATGTCAATAAAATATAGGAATCCTTTGGAATTAAATTTTATTTTTGAAGTATATGATTTGGAATAAATCATAGTAATTGTGAGAATAATGGAGCGGAATAGATAAAATAAATTAAAAAAAAAACATAAAAAAAAGTTGGTTGGAATCGATATTCGAACTGAGGACCAGCAAAACCGAATGACATGCTTTGTCCATCCAGCCACCAAGCCTCGTAACAAAAGAGCTTCAGGAGGATCTAAGATTCTCAATCCGATTGTCCACGAAAAGTTTTAGGAAAGGTTACAATCTGGTCAAAAAACACTATGATTTGTATGCGAATGGATACTGCGCATGTGCGTGATCTTGACTCTTAAACTTTCGATAAAATATAGGAATCCTTTGGAATTAAATTTCATTTTTGAAGTATATGACTTGGAATAAATCATAGTAATTGTGAGAATAATGGAGCGGAATAGATAAAATATATTTTAAAAAAAAGAAAACATAAAAAAATGTTAGTCGGAATCGATATTCGAACTGAGGACCTGCAAAACTGAAAGACATGCTTTGCCCATCCAGCCACCAAGCCTCGTAACACGAGAGCGTCTGAAGGATCTAAGATTCTCATTCCGATTGTCCACGAAATGTTTTAGGCAAGGTGACAATCTGGTCAAAAAGCACAATGATTTGTATGCGAATGGATTCTGCGCATGTGCGTGATCTTGACTCTTAAAATTTCGATAAAATATAGGAATCCTTTGGAATTAAATTTTATTTTTGAAGTATATGATTTGGAATAAATCATAGTAATTGTGAGAATAATGGAGAAGAATAGATAAAATAAATTTAAAAAAAATAAAATATAAAAAAATATTGGTCGGAATCGATATTCGAACTGAGGACCTGCAAAACTGAACGACATGCCTTGCCAATCCAGCCACCAAGCCTCGTAACACGAGAGCGTCTTAATTGTCTAAGATTCTCATAAGATTGTCCGAGAAAAGTTTTAAGCAAGGTGTCAATCTGATCAAAACGCACAATGATTTGTATACGAATGGATTCTGCGCATGTGCGTGAGCTTGACTCTTCAAATGTCGATAAAATAAAGGAATCCTTTGGAATTAAATTTTATTTTTGAAGTATATGATTTGGAATAAATCATAGTAATTGTGAGAATAATGGAGAAGAATAGATAAAGTAAATTTAAAAAAAAAGAAAACATAAAAAAATGCTGGTCGGAATCGATATTCGAACTGAGGACCTGCAAAACTGAACGACATGCTTTGCCCATCCAGCCACCAAGCCTCGTAACAAGAGAGCTTCAGGAGGATCTAAGATTCTCAATCCGATTGTCCACGAAAAGTTTTAGGCAAGGTGACAATCTGGTCAAAAAACACTATGATTTGTATGCGAATGGATACTGCGCATGTGCGTGATCTTGACTCTTAAACTTTCGATAAAATATAGGAATCCTTTGGAATTAAATTTCATTTTTGAAGTATATGACTTGGAATAAATCATAGTAATTGTGAGAATAATGGAGCGGAATAGATAAAATAAATTTAAAAAAAAAGAAAACATAAAAAAATGTTAGTCGGAATCGATATTCGAACTGAGGACCTGCAAAACTGAAAGACATGCTTTGCCCATCCAGCCACCAAGCCTCGTAACCCGAGAGCGTCTGAAGGATCTGAGATTCTCATTCCGATTGTCTACGAAAAGTTTTAGGCAAGTTGACAATCTGATCAAAACGCACAGTGATTTGTATGCGAATGGATTCTGCGCATTTCCTTGAGCTTGACTCTTAAAATGTCGATAAAATATAGGAATCCTTTGGAATTAAATTTTATTTTTGAAGTATATGATTTGGAATAAATCATAGTAATTGTGAGAATAATGGAGAAGAATTGATAAAATAAATTTAAAAAAAATAAAGTATAAAAAAATATTGGTCGGAATCGATATTCGAACTGACGACCTGCAAAACTGAACGACATGCTTTGCCCATTAAGCCACCAAGCCTCGTAACACGAGAGCGTCTGAATTGTCTAAGATTCTCATCCGATTGTCCAAGAAAAGTTTTAAGCAAGGTGTCAATCTGATCAAAACGCACAATGATTTGTATGCGAATGGATTCTGCGCATGTGCGTGAGCTTGACTCTTAAAATGTCGATAAAATATAGCAATCCTTTGGAATTAAATTTTATTTTTGAAGTATATAATTTGGAATAAATCATAGTAATTGTGAGAATAATGGAGCGGAATAGATAAAATAAATTTAAAAAAAAGAAAATATAAAAAAATATTGTTCGGAATCGATATTCGAACTGACGACCTGCAAAACTGAACGACATGATTTGCCCATCCAGCAACCAAGCCTTGTAACACGAGAGCGTCTGAATTGTCTAAGATTCTCATCCGATTGTCCAAGAAAAGTTTTAAGCAAGGTGTCAATCTGATCAAAACGCACAATGATTTGTATACGAATGGATTCTGCGCATGTGCGTGAGCTTGACTCTTAAAATGTCGATAAAATATAGGAATCCTTTGGAATTAAATTTTATTTTTGAAGTATATGATTTGGAATAAATCATAGTAATTGTGAGAATAATGGAGAAGAATAGATAAAATAAATAAATAAAAAAAATATAAAAAAATATTGGTCGGAA
This sequence comes from Argiope bruennichi, assembly GCF_947563725.1. Classification (NCBI taxonomy): domain Eukaryota; kingdom Metazoa; phylum Arthropoda; class Arachnida; order Araneae; family Araneidae; genus Argiope; species Argiope bruennichi. Next base: position 28,621,258 of record NC_079158.1, on the reverse strand, counting down.
TCGATATTCGAACTGAGGACCTGCAAAACTGAACGACATGCCTTGCCAATCCAGGAACCAAGACTCGTAACACGAGAGCGTCTGAATTGTCTAAGATTCTCATCGGATTGTCCAAGAAAAGTTTTAAGCAAGGTGTCAATCTGATCAAAACGCACAATGATTTGTATACGAATGGATTCTGCGCATGTGCGTCAGCTTGACTCTTAAAATGTCGATAAAATATAGGAATCCTTTGGAATTAAATTTTATTTTTGAAGTATATGATTTGGAATAAATCATAGTAATTGTGAGAATAATGGAGCGGAAGAGATAAAATAAATTTTAAAAAAATGGAAACATAAAAAAATGTTGGTCGGAATCGATATTCGAACTGAGGACCTGCAAAACTGAACGACATGCTTTGCCCATTAAGCCACCAAGCCTCGTAACAAGTAAGCGTCTGAAGGATCTAAGATTGTTAGTCCGATTGTCCACGAAAAGTTTTAGGCAAGGTGACAATCTGGTCAAAAAGCACAATGATTTGTATGCGAATGGATTCTGCGCATGTGCGTGATCTTGACTCTTAAAATTTCAATAAAATATAGGAATCCTTTGGAATTAAATTTTATTTTTGAAGTATATGATTTCGAATAAATCATAGTAATTGTGAGAATAATGGAGAAGAATAGATAAAATAAATTTAAAAAAATAAAATATAAAAACATATTGGTTTGGAATCGATATTCGAACTGAGGACCTGCAAAACTGAACGACATGCCTTGCCAATCCAGGAATGAAAACTCGTAACACGAGAGCGTCTGAATTGTCTAAGATTCTCATCCGATTGCCCAAGAAAAGTTTTAAGCAAGGTGTCAATCTGATCAAAACGCACAATGATTTGTATACGAATGGATTCTGCGCATGTGCGTGAGCTTGACTATTAAAATGTCGATAAAATATAGGAATCCTTTGGAATTAAATTTTATTTTTGAAGTATATGATTTGGAATCAAACATAGTAATTGTGAGTATAATGGAGAAGAATAGATAAAATAAATTTAAAATAAAAGGAAACATAAAAAAAATGTTGGTCGGAATCGATATTCGAACTGAGGACCTGCAAAACTGAACGACATGCTTTGCCCATCCAGCCACAGAGCCTCGTAACACGAGAGCGTCTGAAGGATCTAAGATTCTCATTCCGATTGTCCACGAAAAGTTTTAGGCAAGGTGACAATCTGGTCAAAAAGCACAGTGATTTGTATGCGAATGGATTCTGCGCATGTGCGTGAGCTTGACTCTTAAATTTCGATAAAATATAGGAATCCTTTGGAATTAAATATTATTTTTGAAGTATATGATTTGGAATAAATCATAGTAATTGTGAGAATAATGGAGAAGAATAGATAAAATAAATTTAAAAAAAAATAAAGGATAAAAAAATATTGGTCGGAATCGATATTCGAACTGACGACCTGCAAAACTGAACGACATGCCTTGCCAATCCAGTCAACAAGAATCGTAACACGAGAGCGTCTGAATTGTCTAAGATTCTCATCCGATTGTCCAAGAAAAGTTTTAAGCAAGGTGTCAATCTGATCAAAACGCACAATGATTAGTATGCGAATCGATTCTGCGCATGTGCGTGAGCTTGACTCTTAAAATGTCGATAAAATATAGCAATCCTTTGGAATTAAATTTTATTTTTGAAGTATATGATTTGGAATAAATCATAGTAATTGTGAGAATAATGGAGCGGAAGAGATAAAATAAATTTAAAAAAAAAAGAAAATATAAAAAAATGTTGGTCGGAATCGATATTCGAAATGAGGACCTGCAAAACTGAACGACATGCTTTGCCCATCCAGCCACCAAGCCTCGTAACACGCGAGCGTCTGAAGGATCTAAGATTCTCATTCCGATTGTCCACGAAAAGTTTTAGGCAAATTGACAATCTGGTCAAAAAACACAATGATTTGTATGCGCATGGATTTTGCGCATGTGCGTGAGCTTGACTCTTAAATTTCGATAAAATATAGGAATCCTTTGGAATTAAATTTTATTTTTGAAGTATATGATTTGGAATAAATCATAGTAATTGTAAGAATAATGGAGAACAATAGATAAAATAAATTTAAAAAAAAGAAAATATAAAAAAAATATTGGTCGGAATCGATATTCGAACTGACGACCTGCAAAACTGAACGACATGCTTTACCCATCCAGCCACCAAGCATTGTAACACGAGAGCGTCTGAATTGTCTAAGATTCTCATCCGATTGTCCAAGAAAAGTTTTAAGCAAGGTGTCAGTCTGATCAAAACGCACAATGATTTGTATACGAATGAATTCTGCGCATGTGCGTGAGCTTGACTCTTAAAATGTCGATAAAATATAGGAATCCTTTGGAATTAAATTTTATTTTTGAAGTATATGATTTGGAATAAATCATAGTAATTGTGAGAATAATGGAGCGGAAGAGATAAATTAAATTTAAAAAAAAAGAAAACATAAAAAAATGTTTTTCGGAATCGATATTCGAACTGAGGACCTGCAAAACTGAACGACATGCTTTGCCCATCCAGCCACAGAGCCTCGTAACACGAGAGCGTCTGAATTGTCTAAGATTCTCATCCGATTGTCCAAGAAAAGTTTTAAGCAAGGTGTCAGTCTGATCAAAACGCACAATGATTTGTATACGAATGAATTCTGCGCATGTGCGTGAGCTTGACTCTTAAAATGTCGATAAAATATAGGAATCCTTTGGAATTAAATTTTATTTTTGAAGTATATGATTTGGAATAAATCATAGTAATTGTGAGAATAATGGAGCGGAAGAGATAAAATAAATTTAAAAAAAAAAGAAAACATAAAAAAATGTTGGTCGGAATCGATATTCGAAATGAGGACCTGCAAAACTGAACGACATGCTTTGCCCATCCAGCCACCAAGCCTCGTAACACGAGAGCGTCTGAAGGATCTAAGATTCTCATTCCGATTGTCCACGAAAAGTTTTAGGCAAATTGACAATCTGGTCAAAAAGCACAATGATTTGTATGCGCATGGATTTTGCGCATGTGCGTGAGCTTGACTCTTAAATTTCGATAAAATATAGGAATCCTTTGGAATTAAATTTTATTTTTGAAGTATATGATTTGGAATAAATCATAGTAATTGTAAGAATAATGGAGAACAATAGATAAAATAAATTTAAAAAAAAGAAAATATAAAAAAAATATTGGTCGGAATCGATATTCGAACTGACGACCTGCAAAACTGAACGACATGCTTTACCCATCCAGCCACCAAGCATTGTAACACGAGAGCGTCTGAATTGTCTAAGATTCTCATCCGATTGTCCAAGAAAAGTTTTAAGCAAGGTGTCAGTCTGATCAAAACGCACAATGATTTGTATACGAATGAATTCTGCGCATGTGCGTGAGCTTGACTCTTAAAATGTCGATAAAATATAGGAATCCTTTGGAATTAAATTTTATTTTTGAAGTATATGATTTGGAATAAATCATAGTAATTGTGAGAATAATGGAGCGGAAGAGATAAAATAAATTTTAAAAAAATGGAAACATAAAAAAATGTTGGTCGGAATCGATATTCGAACTGAGGACCTGCAAAACTGAACGACATGCTTTGCCCATTAAGCCACCAAGCCTCGTAACAAGTAAGCGTCTGAAGGATCTAAGATTGTTAGTCCGATTGTCCACGAAAAGTTTTAGGCAAGGTGACAATCTGGTCAAAAAGCACAATGATTTGTATGCGAATGGATTCTGCGCATGTGCGTGATCTTGACTCTTAAAATTTCAATAAAATATAGGAATCCTTTGGAATTAAATTTTATTTTTGAAGTATATGATTTCGAATAAATCATAGTAATTGTGAGAATAATGGAGAAGAATAGATAAAATAAATTTAAAAAAATAAAATATAAAAACATATTGGTTTGGAATCGATATTCGAACTGAGGACCTGCAAAACTGAACGACATGCCTTGCCAATCCAGGAATAAAAACTCGTAACACGAGAGCGTCTGAATTGTCTAAGATTCTCATCCGATTGCCCAAGAAAAGTTTTAAGCAAGGTGTCAATCTGATCAAAACGCACAATGATTTGTATACGAATGGATTCTGCGCATGTGCGTGAGCTTGACTATTAAAATGTCGATAAAATATAGGAATCCTTTGGAATTAAATTTTATTTTTGAAGTATATGATTTGGAATCAAACATAGTAATTGTGAGTATAATGGAGAAGAATAGATAAAATAAATTTAAAATAAAAGGAAACATAAAAAAAATGTTGGTCGGAATCGATATTCGAACTGAGGACCTGCAAAACTGAACGACATGCTTTGCCCATCCAGCCACAGAGCCTCGTAACACGAGAGCGTCTGAAGGATCTAAGATTCTCATTCCGATTGTCCACGAAAAGTTTTAGGCAAGGTGACAATCTGGTCAAAAAGCACAGTGATTTGTATGCGAATGGATTCTGCGCATGTGCGTGAGCTTGACTCTTAAATTTCGATAAAATATAGGAATCCTTTGGAATTAAATATTATTTTTGAAGTATATGATTTGGAATAAATCATAGTAATTGTGAGAATAATGGAGAAGAATAGATAAAATAAATTTAAAAAAAAATAAAGGATAAAAAAATATTGGTCGGAATCGATATTCGAACTGACGACCTGCAAAACTGAACGACATGCCTTGCCAATCCAGTCAACAAGAATCGTAACACGAGAGCGTCTGAATTGTCTAAGATTCTCATCCGATTGTCCAAGAAAAGTTTTAAGCAAGGTGTCAATCTGATCAAAACGCACAATGATTAGTATGCGAATCGATTCTGCGCATGTGCGTGAGCTTGACTCTTAAAATGTCGATAAAATATAGCAATCCTTTGGAATTAAATTTTATTTTTGAAGTATATGATTTGGAATAAATCATAGTAATTGTGAGAATAATGGAGCGGAAGAGATAAAATAAATTTAAAAAAAAAAGAAAATATAAAAAAATGTTGGTCGGAATCGATATTCGAAATGAGGACCTGCAAAACTGAACGACATGCTTTGCCCATCCAGCCACCAAGCCTCGTAACACGCGAGCGTCTGAAGGATCTAAGATTCTCATTCCGATTGTCCACGAAAAGTTTTAGGCAAATTGACAATCTGGTCAAAAAACACAATGATTTGTATGCGCATGGATTTTGCGCATGTGCGTGAGCTTGACTCTTAAATTTCGATAAAATATAGGAATCCTTTGGAATTAAATTTTATTTTTGAAGTATATGATTTGGAATAAATCATAGTAATTGTAAGAATAATGGAGAACAATAGATAAAATAAATTTAAAAAAAAGAAAATATAAAAAAAATATTGGTCGGAATCGATATTCGAACTGACGACCTGCAAAACTGAACGACATGCTTTACCCATCCAGCCACCAAGCATTGTAACACGAGAGCGTCTGAATTGTCTAAGATTCTCATCCGATTGTCCAAGAAAAGTTTTAAGCAAGGTGTCAGTCTGATCAAAACGCACAATGATTTGTATACGAATGAATTCTGCGCATGTGCGTGAGCTTGACTCTTAAAATGTCGATAAAATATAGGAATCCTTTGGAATTAAATTTTATTTTTGAAGTATATGATTTGGAATAAATCATAGTAATTGTGAGAATAATGGAGCGGAAGAGATAAATTAAATTTAAAAAAAAAGAAAACATAAAAAAATGTTTTTCGGAATCGATATTCGAACTGAGGACCTGCAAAACTGAACGACATGCTTTGCCCATCCAGCCACAGAGCCTCGTAACACGAGAGCGTCTGAATTGTCTAAGATTCTCATCCGATTGTCCAAGAAAAGTTTTAAGCAAGGTGTCAGTCTGATCAAAACGCACAATGATTTGTATACGAATGAATTCTGCGCATGTGCGTGAGCTTGACTCTTAAAATGTCGATAAAATATAGGAATCCTTTGGAATTAAATTTTATTTTTGAAGTATATGATTTGGAATAAATCATAGTAATTGTGAGAATAATGGAGCGGAAGAGATAAAATAAATTTAAAAAAAAAAGAAAACATAAAAAAATGTTGGTCGGAATCGATATTCGAAATGAGGACCTGCAAAACTGAACGACATGCTTTGCCCATCCAGCCACCAAGCCTCGTAACACGAGAGCGTCTGAAGGATCTAAGATTCTCATTCCGATTGTCCACGAAAAGTTTTAGGCAAATTGACAATCTGGTCAAAAAGCACAATGATTTGTATGCGCATGGATTTTGCGCATGTGCGTGAGCTTGACTCTTAAATTTCGATAAAATATAGGAATCCTTTGGAATTAAATTTTATTTTTGAAGTATATGATTTGGAATAAATCATAGTAATTGTAAGAATAATGGAGAACAATAGATAAAATAAATTTAAAAAAAAGAAAATATAAAAAAAATATTGGTCGGAATCGATATTTGAACTGACGACCTGCAAAACTGAACGACATGCTTTGCCCATCCAGCCACCAAGCATTGTAACACGAGAGCGTCTGAATTGTCTAAGATTCTCATCCGATTGTCCAAGAAAAGTTTTAAGCAAGGTGTCAGTCTGATCAAAACGCACAATGATTTGTATACGAATGAATTCTGCGCATGTGCGTGAGCTTGACTCTTAAAATGTCGATAAAATATAGGAATCCTTTGGAATTAAATTTTATTTTTGAAGTATATGATTTGGAATAAATCATAGTAATTGTGAGAATAATGAAGCGGAAGAGATAAAATAAATTTAAAAAAAAATATAAAAAAATATTGGTCGGAATCGATATTCGAACTGACGACCTGCAAAACTGAACGACATGCCTTGCCAATCCAGGAATGAAAACTCGTAACACGAGAGCGTCTGAATTGTCTAAGATTCTCATCCGATTGCCCAAGAAAAGTTTTAAGCAAGGTGTCAATCTGATCAAAACGCACAATGATTTGTATACGAATGGATTCTGCGCATGTGCGTGAGCTTGACTCTTCAAATGTCGATAAAATATAGGAATCCTTTGGAATTAAATTTTATTTTTGAAGTATATGATTTGGAATCAAACATAGTAATTGTGAGTATAATGGAGAAGAATAGATAAAATAAATTTAAAATAAAAGGAAACAAAAAAAAATGTTGGTCGGAATCGATATTCGAACTGAGGACCTGCAAAACTGAACGACATGCTTTGCCCATCCAGCCACAGAGCCTCGTAACACGAGAGCGTCTGAAGGATCTAAGATTCTCATTCCGATTGTCCACGAAAAGTTTTAGGCAAGGTGACAATCTGGTCAAAAAGCACAATGATTTTTATGCGAATGGATTCTGCGCATGTGCGTGAGCTTGACTCTTAAATTTCGATAAAATATAGGAATCCTTTGGAATTAAATATTATTTTTGAAGTATATGATTTGGAATAAATCATAGTAATTGTGAGAATAATGGAGAAGAATAGATAAAATAAATTTAAAAAAAAAGAAAATATAATAAATTATTGGTCGGAATCGATATTCGAACTGAGGACCTGCAAAACTGAACTACATGCCTAACCAATTCAGCCACCAAGACGCGTAACATGAGAGCGTCTGAATTGTCTAAGATTCTCATCCGATTGTCCAAGAAAAGTTTTAAGCAAGGTGTCAATCTGATCAAAACGCACAATGATTTGTATACGAATGAATTCTGCGCATGTGCTTGAGCTTGACTCTTAAAATGTCGATAAAATATAGGAATCCTTTGGAATTAAATTTTATTTTTGAAGTATATGATTTGGAATAAATCATAGTAATTGTGAGAATAATGGATCTTAAGAGATAAATTAAATTTAAAAAAAAAAGAAAACATAAAAAAAATGTTGGTCGGAATCGATATTCGAACTGAGGACCTGCAAAACTGAACGACATGCTTTGCCCATCCAACAAACAATACTCGTAACACGAGAGCGTCTGAAGGATCTAAGATTCTCATTCCGATTGTCCAAGAAACGTTTTAAGCAAGGTGTCAATCTGATCAAAACGCACAATGATTTGTATACGAAAGAATTCTTTGCATGTGCGTGAGCTTGACTCTTAAAATGTCGATAAAATATAGGAATCCTTTGGAATTAAATTTTATTTTTGAAGTATATGATTTGGAATAAATCATAGTAATTGTGAGAATAATGGAGCGGAAGAGATAAAATAAATTTTAAAAAAAAGTAAACATAAAAAAATGTTGGTCGGAATCGATATTCGAACTGAGGACATACAAAAATGAACGACATGCTTTGCCCATCCAGCCACCAAGCCTCGTAACACGAGAGCGTCTGAATTGTCTAAGATTCTCATCCGATTGTCAAAGAAAAGTTTTAAGCAAGGTGTCAATCTGATCAAAACGCACAATGATTTGTATGCGAATCGATTCTGTGCATGTGCGTGAGCTTGACTCTTAAAATGTCGATAAAATATAGGAATCCTTTGGAATTAAATTTTATTTTTGAAGTATATGATTTGGAATAAATCATAGTAATTGTGAGAATAATGGAGCTCAAGAGATAAAATAAATTTAAAAAAAAAAGAAAACATAAAAAAATGTTGGTTGGAATGGATATTCGAAATGAGGACCTGCAAAACTGAACGACATGCTTTGCCCATCCAGCCACAGAGCCTCGTAACACGAGAGCGTCTGAATTGTCTAAGATTCTCATCCGATTGTCCAAGAAAAGTTTTAGGCAAATTGACAATCTGGTCAAAAAGCACAATGATTTTTATGCGAATGGATTCTGTGCATGTGCGTGAGCTTGACTCTTAAATTTCGATAAAATATAGGAATCCTTTGGAATTAAATATTATTTTTGAAGTATATGATTTGGAATAAATCATAGTAATTGTGAGAATAATGGAGAAGAATAGATAAAAAAAATTTAAAAAAAAAGAAAATATAATAAATTATTGGTCGGAATCGATATTCGAACTGAGGACCTGCAAAACTGAACTACATGCCTAGCCAATTCAGCCACCAAGACGCGTAACATGAGAGCGTCTGAATTGTCTAAGATTCTCATCCGATTGTCCAAGAAAAGTTTTAAGCAAGGTGTCAATCTGATCAAAACGCACAATGATTTGTATACGAATGAATTCTGCGCATGTGCTTGAGCTTGACTCTTAAAATGTCGATAAAATATAGGAATCCTTTGGAATTAAATTTTATTTTTGAAGTATATGATTTGGAATAAATCATAGTAATTGTGAGAATAATGGATCTTAAGAGATAAATTAAATTTAAAAAAAAAAGAAGACATAAAAAAAATGTTGGTCGGAATCGATATTCGAACTGAGGACCTGCAAAACTGAACGACATGCTTTGCCCATCCAACAAACAATACTCGTAACACGAGAGCGTCTGAAGGATCTAAGATTCTCATTCCGATTGTCCAAGAAACGTTTAAAGCAAGGTGTCAATCTGATCAAAACGCACAAAGATTTGTATACGAAAGAATTCTTTGCATGTGCGTGAGCTTGACTCTTAAAATGTCGATAAAATATAGGAATCCTTTGGAATTAAATTTTATTTTTGAAGTATATGATTTGGAATAAATCATAGTAATTGTGAGAATAATGGAGCGGAAGAGATAAAATAAATTTTAAAAAAAAGTAAACATAAAAAAATGTTGGTCGGAATCGATATTCGAACTGAGGACATACAAAAATGAACGACATGCTTTGCCCATCCAGCCACCAAGCCTCGTAACACGAGAGCGTCTGAATTGTCTAAGATTCTCATCCGATTGTCAAAGAAAAGTTTTAAGCAAGGTGTCAATCTGATCAAAACGCACAATGATTTGTATGCGAATCGATTCTGTGCATGTGCGTGAGCTTGACTCTTAAAATGTCGATAAAATATAGGAATCCTTTGGAATTAAATTTTATTTTTGAAGTATATGATTTGGAATAAATCATAGTAATTGTGAGAATAATGGAGCTCAAGAGATAAAATAAATTTAAAAAAAAAAGAAAACATAAAAAAATGTTGGTTGGAATGGATATTCGAAATGAGGACCTGCAAAACTGAACGACATGCTTTGCCCATCCAGCCACAGAGCCTCGTAACACGAGAGCGTCTGAATTGTCTAAGATTCTCATCCGATTGTCCAAGAAAAGTTTTAGGCAAATTGACAATCTGGTAAAAAAGCACAATGATTTGTATGCGCATGGATTTTGCGCATGTGCGTGAGCTTGACTCTTAAATTTCGATAAAATATAGGAATCCTTTGGAATTAAATTTTATTTTTGAAGTATATGATTTGGAATAAATCATAGTAATTGTGAGAATAATGGAGCGTAAGAGATAAATTAAATTTAAAAAAAAAAAAGAAAACATAAAAAAATGTTGGTCGGAATCGATATTCGAACTGAGGACCTGCAAAACTGAACGACATGCTTTGCCCATCCAGCAAACAATCCTCGTAACACGAGAGCGTCTGAAGGATCTAAGATTCTCATTCCGATTGTCCAAGAAACGTTTTAAGCAAGGTGTCAATCTGATCAAAACGCACAATGATTTGTATACGAAAGAATTCTTCGCATGTGCGTGAGCTTGACTCTTAAAATGTCGATAAAATATAGGAATCCTTTGGAATTAAATTTTATTTTTGAAGTATATGATTTGGAATAAATCATAGTAATTGTGAGAATAATGGAGCGGAAGAGATAAAATAAATTTTAAAAAAAAGTAAACATAAAAAAATGTTGGTCGGAATCGATATTCGAACTGAGGACCTGCAAAACTGAACGACATGCTTTGCCCATCCAGCCACCAAGCCTCGTAACACGAGAGCGTCTGAAGGATCTAAGATTCTCATTCCGATTGTCCACGAAAAGTTTTAGGCAAGGTGACAATCTGGTCAAAAAGCACAATGATTTGTATGCGCATGGATTTTGCGCATGTGCGTGAGCTTGACTCTTAAATTTCGATAAAATATAGGAATCCTTTGGAATTAAATTTTATTTTTGAAGTATATGATTTGGAATAAATCATAGTAATTGTAAGAATAATGGAGAACAATAGATAAAATAAATTTAAAAAAAAGAAAATATAAAAAAAATATTGGTCGGAATCGATATTCGAACTGACGACCTGCAAAACTGAACGACATGCTTTGCCCATCCAGCCACCAAGCATTGTAACACGAGAGCGTCTGAATTGTCTAAGATTCTCATCCGATTGTCCAAGAAAAGTTTTAAGCAAGGTGTCAGTCTGATCAAAACGCACAATGATTTGTATACGAATGAATTCTGCGCATGTGCGTGAGCTTGACTCTTAAAATGTCGATAAAATATAGTAATCCTTTGGAATTTAATTTTATTTTTGAAGTATATGATTTGGAATAAATCATAGTAATTGTGAGAATAATGGAGCGGAAGAGATAAATTAAATTAAAAAAAGAAAAAGAAAACATAAAAAAATGTTGGTCGGAATCGATATTTGAACTGAGGACCTGCAAAACTGAACGACATGCTTTGCCCATTTAGCAAACAATCCTCGTAACACGAGAGCGTCTGAAGGACCTAAGATTCTCATTCCGATTGTCCACGAAAAGTTTTAGGCAAGGTGACAATCTGGTCAAAAAGCACAATGATTTGTATGCGAATGAATTTTGCGCATGTGCGTGAGCTTGACTCTTAAATTTCGATAAAATATAGGAATCCTTTGGAATTAAATTTTATTTTTGAAGTATATGATTTGGAATAAATCATAGTAATTGTGAGAATAATGGAGCTCAAGAGATAAAATAAATTTAAAAAAAAAAAGAAAACATAAAAAAATGTTGGTTGGAATGGATATTCGAAATGAGGACCTGCAAAACTGAACGACATGCTTTGCCCATCCAGCCACCAAGCCTCGTAACATGAGAGCGTCTGAAGGATCTAAGATTCTCATTCCGATTGTCCACGAAAAGTTTTAGGCAAATTGACAATCTAGTCAAAAAGCACAATGATTTGTATGCGCATGGATTTTGCGCATGTGCGTGAGCTTGACTCTTAAATTTCGATAAAATATAGGAATCCTTTGGAATTAAATTTTATTTTTGAAGTATATGATTTGGAATAAATCATAGTAATTGTAAGAATAATGGAGAACAATAGATAAAATAAATTTAAAAAAAAGAAAATATAAAAAAAATATTGGTCGGAATCGATATTCGAACTGACGACCTGCAAAACTGAACGACATGCTTTGCCCATCCAGCCACCAAGCATTGTAACACGAGAGCGTCTGAATTGTCTAAGATTCTCATCCGATTGTCCAAGAAAAGTTTTAAGCAAGGTGTCAATCTGATCAAAACGCACAATGATTTGTATACGAATGAATTCTGCGCATGTGCTTGAGCTTGACTCTTAAAATGTCGATAAAATATAGGAATCCTTTGGAATTAAATTTTATTTTTGAAGTATATGATTTGGAATAAATCATAGTAATTGTGAGAATAATGGAGCGTAAGAGATAAATTAAATTTAAAAAAAAAAGAAAACATAAAAAAATGTTGGTCGGAATCGATATTCGAACTGAGGACCTGCAAAACTGAACGACATGCTTTGCCCATCCAGCAAACAATCCTCGTAACACGAGAGCGTCTGAAGGATCTAAGATTCTCATTCCGATTGTCCAAGAAACGTTTTAAGCAAGGTGTCAATCTGATCAAAACGCACAATGATTTGTATACGAAAGAATTCTTCGCATGTGCGTGAGCTTGACTCTTAAAATGTCGATAAAATATGGGAATCCTTTGGAATTAAATTTTATTTTTGAAGTATATGATTTGGAATAAATCATAGTAATTGTGAGAATAATGGAGCTCAAGAGATAAAATAAATTTAAAAAAAAAAGAAAACATAAAAAAATGTTGGTTGGAATGGATATTCGAAATGAGGACCTGCAAAACTGAACGACATGCTTTGCCCATCCAGCCACCAAGCCTCGTAACATGAGAGCGTCTGAAGGATCTAAGATTCTCATTCCGATTGTCCACGAAAAGTTTTAGGCAAATTGACAATCTGGTCAAAAAGCACAATGATTTGTATGCGCATGGATTGTGCGCATGTGCGTGAGCTTGACTCTTAAAATGTCGATAAAATATAGGAATCCTTTGGAATTAAATTTTATTTTTGAAGTATATGATTTGGAATAAATCATAGTAATTGTGAGAATAATGGAGCGTAAGAGATAAATTAAATTTAAAAAAAAAAGAAAACATAAAAAAATGTTGGTCGGAATCGATATTCGAACTGAGGACCTGCAAAACTGAACGACATGCTTTGCCCATCCAGCCACAGAGCCTCGTAACACGAGAGCGTCTGAATTGTCTAAGATTCTCATCCGATTGTCCAAGAAAAGTTTTAGGCAAATTGACAATCTGGTCAAAAAGCACAATGATTTGTATGCGCATGGATTTTGCGCATGTGCGTGAGCTTGACTCTTAAATTTCGATAAAATATAGGAATCCTTTGGAATTAAATTTTATTTTTGAAGTATATGATTTGGAATAAATCATAGTAATTGTAAGAATAATGGAGAACAATAGATAAAATAAATTTAAAAAAAGAAAATATAAAAAAATATTGGTCGGAATCGATATTCGAACTGACGACCTGCAAAACTGAACGACATGCCTTGCCAATCCAGGAACCAAGACTCGTAACACGAGAGCGTCTGAATTGTCTAAGATTCTCATCCGATTGTCCAAGAAAAGTTTTAAGCAAGGTGTCAATCTGATCAAAACGCACAATGATTTGTATACGAATGGATTCTGCGCATGTGCGTCAGCTTGACTCTTAAAATGTCGATAAAATATAAGAATCCTTTGGAATTAAATTTTATTTTTGAAGTATATGATTTGGAATAAATCATAGTAATTGTGAGAATAATGGAGCGGAAGAGATAAAATAAATTAAAAAAAAAAGGAAACATAAAAAAATGTTGGTCGGAATCGATATTCGAACTGAGGACCTGCAAAACTGAACGACATGCTTTGCCCATTAAGCCACCAAGCCTCGTAACAAGAAAGCGTCTGAAGGATCTAAGATTGTTAGTCCGATTGTCCACGAAAAGTTTTGGCAAGGTGACAATCTGGTCAAAAAGCACAATGATTAGTATGCGAATGGATTCTGCGCATGTGCGTGATCTTGACTCTTAAAATTTCGATAAAATATAGGAATCCTTTGGAATTAAATTTTATTTTTGAAGTATATGATTTCGAATAAATCATAGTAATTGTGAGAATAATGGAGAAGTATAGATAAAATAAATTTAAAAAAATAAAATATAAAAACATATTGGTTTGGAATCGATATTCGAACTGAGGACCTGCAAAACTGAACGACATGCCTTGCCAATCCAGGAATGAAAACTCGTAACACGAGAGCGTCTGAATTGTCTAAGATTCTCATCCGATTGCCCAAGAAAAGTTTTAAGCAAGGTGTCAATCTGATCAAAACGCACAATGATTTGTATGCGAATAGATTCTGCGCATGTGCGTGAGCTTGACTCTTAAAATGTCGATAAAATATAGGAATCCTTTGGAATTAAATTTTATTTTTGAAGTATATGATTTGGAATAAATCATAGTAATTGTGAGAATAATGGAGAAGAATAGATAAAATAAATTTAAAAAAATAAAATATAAAAACATATTGGTTTGGAATCGATATTCGAACTGAGGACCTGCAAAACTGAATGACATGCCTTGCCAATCCAGGAATGAAAACTCGTAACACGAGAGCGTCTGAATTGTCTAAGATTCTCATCCGATTGCCCAAGAAAAGTTTTAAGCAAGGTGTCAATCTGATCAAAACGCACAATGATTTGTATACGAATGGATTCTGCGCACGTGCGTGAGCTTGACTCTTATAATGTCGATAAAATATAGGAATCCTTTGGAATTAAATTTTATTTTAGAAGTATATGATTTGGAATCAAACATAGTAATTGTGAGTATAATGGAGAAGAATAGATAAAATAAATTTAAAATAAAAGGAAACATAAAAAAATGTTGGTCGGAATCGATATTCGAACTGAGGACCTGCAAAACTGAACGACATGCTTTGCCCATCGAGCCACAGAGCCTCGTAACACGAGAGCGTCTGAAGGATCTAAGATTCTCATTCCGATTGTCCACGAAAAGTTTTAGGCAAGGTGACAATCTGGTCAAAAAGCACAATGATTTGTATGCGAATGGATTCTGCGCATGTGCGTGAGCTTGACTCTTAAATTTCGATAAAATATAGGAATCCTTTGGAATTAAATATTATTTTTGAAGTATATGATTTGGAATAAATCATAGTAATTGTGAGAATAATGGAGAAGAATAGATAAAATAAATTTAAAAAAAAAGAAAATATAATAAAATATTGGTCGGAATCGATATTCGAACTGAGGACCTGCAAAGCTGAACTACATGCCTAGCCAATTCAGCCACCAAGCCGCGTAACACGAGAGCGTCTGAATTGTCTAAGATTCTCATCCGATTGTCCAAGAAAAGTTTTAAGCAAGGTGTCAATCTGATCAAAACGCACAATGATTTGTATACGAATTTATTCTGCGCATGTGCGTGAGCATGACTCTTAAAATGTTGATAAAATATAGGAATCCTTTGGAATTATATTTTATTTTTTAAGTAAATGATTTGGAATAAATCATAGTAATTGTGAGAATAATGGAGAAGAATAGATAAAATAAATTTAAAAAAAAATAAAGTATAAAAAAATATTGGTCGGAATCGATATTCGAACTGACGACCTGCAAAACTGAACAACATGCCTTGCCAATCTAGTCACCAGGAATCGTAACACGAGAGCGTCTGAATTGTCTAAGATTCTCATCCGATTGTCCAAGAAAAGTTTTAAGCAAGGTGTCAATCTGATCAAAACGCACAATGATTTGTATGCGAATCGATTCTGCGCATGTGCGTGAGCTTGACTCTTAAAATGTCGATAAAATATAGCAATCCTTTGGAATTAAATTTTATTTTTGAAATATATAATTTGGAATAAATCATAGAAATTGTGAGAATAATGGAGCGGAAGAGATAAAATAAATTAAAAAAAAAGAAAACATAAAAAAATGTTGGTCGGAATCGATATTCGAAATGAGGACCTGCAAAACTGAACGACATGCTTTTCCCATCCAGCCACCAAGCCTCGTAACACGAGAGCGTCTGAAGGATCTAAGATTCTCATTCCGATTGTCCACGAAAAGTTTTCGGCAAGGTGACAATCTGGTCAAAACGCACAATGATTTGTATGCGAATCGATTCTGCGCATGTGCGTGAGCTTGACTCTTAAAATGTCGATAAAATATAGCAATCCTTTGGAATTAAATTTTATTTTTGAAATATATAATTTGGAATAAATCATAGAAATTGTGAGAATAATGGAGCGGAAGAGATAAAATAAATTAAAAAAAAAGAAAACATAAAAAAATGTTGGTCGGAATCGATATTCGAAATGAGGACCTGCAAAACTGAACGACATGCTTTGCCCATCCAGCCACCAAGCCTCGTAACACGAGAGCGTCTGAAGGATCTAAGATTCTCATTCCGATTGTCCACGAAAAGTTTTAGGCAAGGTGACAATCTGGTCAAAAAGCACAATGATTTGTATGCGAATCGATTCAGTGCATGTGCGTGAGCTTGACACTTAAATTTCGATAAAATATAGGAATCCTTTGGAATTAAATTTTATTTTTGAAGTATATGATTTGGATTAAATCATAGTAATTGTGAGAATAATGGAGAAGAATAGATAAAATAAATTTAAAAAAAAGAAAATATAAAAAAATATTGGTCGGAATCGATATTCGAACTGACGACCTGCAAAACTGAACGACATGCTTTGCCCATCCAGCCACCAAGCCTTGTAACACGAGAGCGTCTGAATTGTCTAAGATTCTCATCCGATTGCCCAAGAAAAGTTTTAAGCAAGGTGTCAATCTGATCAAAACGCACAATGATTTGTATACGAATGAATTCTGCGCATGTGCGTGAGCTTGACTCTTAAAATGTCGATAAAATATAGGAATACTTTGGAATTAAATTTTATTTTTAAAGTATATGATTTGGAATCAAACATAGTAATTGTGAGTATAATGGAGAAGAATAGATAAAATAAATTTAAAATAAAAGGAAACATAAAAAAATGTTGGTCGGAATCGATATTCGAACTGAGGACCTGCAAAACTGAACGACATGCTTTGCCCATCCAGCCACCAAGCCTCGTAACACGAGAGCGTCTGAAGGATCTAAGATTCTCATTCCGATTGTCCACGAAAAGTTTTAGGCAAGGTGACAATCTGGTCAAAAAGCACAATGATTTGTATGCGCATGGATTTTGCGCATGTGCGTGAGCTTGACTCTTAAATTTCGATAAAATATAGGAATCCTTTGGAATTATATTTTATTTTTGAAGTATATGATTTGGAATAAATCATAGTAATTGTGAGAATAATAGAGAAGAATAGATAAAATAAATTTAAAAAAATAATATACAAAAAAATATTGGTCGGAATCGATATTCGAACTGAGGACCTGCAAAACGGAACGACATGCTTTGCCCATCCAGCAATCAATCCTCGTAACACGAGAGCGTCTGAAGGATCTAAGATTCTCATTCCGATTGTCCAAGAAACGTTTTAAGCAAGGTGTCAATCTGATCAAAACGCACAATGATTTGTATACGAAAGAATTTTGCGCATGTGCGTGAGCTTGACTCTTAAAATGTCGATAAAATATAGGAATCCTTTGGAATTAAATTTTATTTTTGAAGTATATGATTTGGAATAAATCATAGTAATTGTGAGAATAATGGAGCTCAAGAGATAAAATAAATTTAAAAAAAAAAGAAAACATAAAAAAATGTTGGTTGGAATGGATATTCGAAATGAGGACCTGCAAAACTGAACGACATGCTTTGCCCATCCAGCCACCAAGCCTCGTAACACGAGAGCGTCTGAATTGTCTAAGATTCTCATTCCGATTGTCCACGAAAAGTTTTAGGCAAGGTGACAATCTGGTCGAAAAGCACAATGATTTGTATGCGAATGGATTTTGCGCATGTGCGTGAGCTTGACACTTAAATTTCGATAAAATATAGGAATCCTTTGGAATTAAATTTTATTTTTGAAGTATATGATTTGGAATAAATCATAGTAATTGTGAGAATAATGGAAAAGAATAGATAAAATAAATTTAAAAAAAAAGAAAATATAAAAAAATATTGGTCGGAATCGATATTCGAACTGACGACCTGCAAAACTGAACGACATGCTTTGCCCATCCAGCCACCAAGCCTCGTAACACGAGAGCGTCTGAAGGATCTAAGATTCTCATTCCGATTGTCCACGAAAAGTTTTAGGCAAGGTGACAATCTGGTCAAAAAGCACAATGATTTGTATGCGCATGGATTTTGCGCATGTGCGTGAGCTTGACTCTTAAATTTCGATAAAATATAGGAATCCTTTGGAATTAAATTTTATTTTTGAAGTATATGATTTGGAATAAATCATAGTAATTGTGAGAATAATGGAGAACAATAGGTAAAATAAATTTAAAAAAAAGAAAATATAAAAAAATATTGGTCGGAATCGATATTCGAACTGACGACCTGCAAAACTAAACGACATGCTTTGCCCATCCAGCCACCAAGCATTGTAACACGAGAGCGTCTGAATTGTCTAAGATTCTCATCCGATTGTCCAAGAAAAGTTTTAAGCAAGGTGTCAATCTGATCAAAACGCACAATGATTTGTATACGAATGAATTCTGCGCATGTGCGTGAGCTTGACTCTTAAAATGTCGATAAAATATAGGAATCCTTTGGAATTAAATTTTATTTTTGAAGTATATGATTTGGAATAAATCATAGTAATTGTGAGAATAATGGAGAAGAATAGATAAAATAAATTTAAAAAAATAAAATATAAAAACATATTGGTTTGGAATCGATATTCGAACTGAGGACCTGCAAAACTGAATGACATGCCTTGCCAATCCAGGAATGAAAACTCGTAACACGAGAGCGTCTGAATTGTCTAAGATTCTCATCCGATTGCCCAAGAAAAGTTTTAAGCAAGGTGTCAATCTGATCAAAACGCACAATGATTTGTATACGAATTTATTCAGCTCATGTGCGTGAGCATGACTCTTAAAATGTCGATAAAATATAGGAATCCTTTGGAATTATATTTTATTTTTTAAGTAAATGATTTGGAATAAATCATAGTAATTGTGAGAATAATGGAGAAGAATAGATAAAATAAATTTAAAAAAAAAAATAAAGTATAAAAAAATATTGGTCGGAATCGATATTCGAACTGACGACCTGCAAAACTGAACGACATGCCTTGCCAATCTAGTCACCAAGAATCGTAACACGAGAGCGTCTGAATTGTCTAAGATTCTCATCCGATTGTCCAAGAAAAGTTTTAAGCAAGGTGTCAATCTGATCAAAACGCACAATGATTTGTATACGAATGAATTCTGCGCATGTGCGTGAGCTTGACTCTTAAAATGTCGATAAAATATAGGAATCCTTTGGAATTAAATTTTATTTTTGAAGTATATGATTTGGAATAAATCATAGTAATTGTGAGAATAATGGAGCTCAAGAGTTAAAATAAATTTTAAAAAAAAAGAAAACATAAAAAAATGTTGGTTGGAATAGATATTCGAAATGAGGACCTGCAAAACTGAACGACATGCTTTGCCCATCCAGCCACCAAGCCTCGTAACACGAGAGCGTCTGAAGGATCTAAGATTCTCATTCCGATTGTCCACGAAAGGTTTTAGGCAAGGTGACAATCTGGTCGAAAAGCACAATGATTTGTATGCGAATGGATTTTGCGCATGTGCGTGAGCTTGAAACTTAAATTTCGATAAAATATAGGAATCCTTTGGAATTAAATTTTATTTTTGAAGTATATGATTTGGAATAAATCATAGTAATTGTGAGAATAATGGAGAAGAATAGATAAAATAAATTTAAAAAAAAAGAAAATATAAAAAAATATTGGTCGGAATCGATATTCGAACTGATGACCTGCAAAACTGAACGACATGCTTTGCCCATCCAGCCACCAAGCCTTGTAACACGAGAGCGTCTGAAGGATCCAAGATTCTCATTCCGATTGTCCAAGAAACGTTTTAAGCAAGGTGTCAATCTGATCAAAACGCACAATGATTTGTATACGAAAGAATTTTGCGCATGTGCGTGAGCTTGACTCTTAAAATGTCGATAAAATATAGGAATCCTTTGGAATTAAATTTTATTTTTGAAGTATATGATTTGGAATAAATCATAGTAATTGTGAGAATAATGGAGCGGAATAGATAAAATAAATTTAAAAAAAAGAAAATATAAAAAAATATTGGTCGGAATCGATATTCGAACTGACGACCTACAAAGCTGAACGACATGCTTTGCCCATCCAGCCACCAAGCCTTCTAACAGGAGAGCTTCTGAATTGTCTAAGATTCTCATCCGATTGTCCAAGAAAAGTTTTAAGCAAGGTGTCAATCTGATCAAAACGCACAATGATTTGTATACGAATGAATTCTGCGCATGTGCGTGAGCTTGACTATTAAAATGTCGATAAAATATAGGAATCATTTGGAATTAAATTTTATTTTTGAAGTATATGATTTGGAATAAATCATAGTAATTGTGAGAATAATAGAGAAGAATAGATAAAATAAATTTTAAAAAAAAGAATATATAAAAAAATATTGGTCGGAATCGATATTCGAACTGACGACCTGCAAAACTGAACGACATGCTTTGCCCATCCAGCCACCAAGCCTTGTAACACGAGAGAGTCTGAATTGTCTAAGATTCTCATCCGATTGTCCAAGAAAAGTTTTAAGCAAGGTGTCAATCTGATCAAAACGCACAATGATTTGTATACGAATGAATTCTGCGCATGTGCGTGAGCTTGACTCTTAAAACGTCGATAAAATATAGGAATCCTTTGGAATTAAATTTTATTTTTGAAGTATATGATTTGGAATAAATCATAGTTATTGTGAGAATAATGGAGAAGAATAGATAAAATAAATTTAAAAAAAAAGAAAATATAAAAAAATATTGGTTGGAATCGATATTCGAACTGAGGACCTGCAAATCTGAACAACATGCTTTGCCCATCCAGCCACCAAGCCTCGCAGCACGAGAGCGTCTGAAGGATCTAAGATTCTAATTCCGATTGTCCACGAAAAGTTTTAGGCAAGGTGACAATCTGGTCAAAAAGCACAATGATTTGTATGCGAATGGATTCTGCGCATGTGCGTGAGCTTGACTCTTAAAATTTCGATAAAATATAATAATCCTTTGGAATTAAATTTTATTTTTGAAGTATATGATTTGGAATAAATCATAGTAATTGTGAGAATAATGGAGAAGAATAGATAAAATAAATTTAAAAAAAAAGAAAATATAAAAAAATATTGTTCGGAATCGATATTCGAACTGACGACCTGCAAAACTGAACGACATGCTTTGCCCATCCAGCCACCAAGCCTTGTAACACGAGAGAGTCTGAATTGTCTAAGATTCTCATCCGATTGTCCAAGAAAAGTTTTAAGCAAGGTGTCAATCTGATCAAAACGCACAATGATTTGTATACGAATGAATTCTGCGCATGTGCGTGAGCTTGACTCTTAAAATGTCGATAAAATATAGGAATCCTTTGGAATTAAATTTTATTTTTGAAGTATATGATTTGGAATAAATCATAGTAATTGTGAGAATAATGAAAAAGAATAGATAAAATAAATTTAAAAAAAAAGAAAATATAAAAAAATATTGGTCGGAATCGATATTCGAACTGACGACCTGCAAAACTGAACGACATGCTTTGCCCATCCAGCCACCAAGCCTTGTAACACGAGAGCGTCTGAATTGTCTAAAATTCTCATCCGATTGTCCAAGAAAAGTTTTAAGCAAGGTGT
Source organism: Argiope bruennichi (assembly GCF_947563725.1). Taxonomy (NCBI): domain Eukaryota; kingdom Metazoa; phylum Arthropoda; class Arachnida; order Araneae; family Araneidae; genus Argiope; species Argiope bruennichi. The sequence goes on along the minus strand of NC_079158.1, from coordinate 28,599,268 downwards.
CAATCTGATCAAAACGCACAATGATTTGTATACGAATGAATTCTGCGCATGTGCGTGAGCTTGACTCTTAAAATGTCGATAAAATATAGGAATCCTTTGGAATTAAATTTTATTTTTGATGTATATGATTTGGAATAAATCATAGTAATTGTGAGAATAATGGAGCGGAAGAGATAAATTAAATCTAAAAAAAAAAGAAAACATAAAAAAATGTTGGTCGGAATCGATATTCGAACTGAGGACCTGCCAAACTGAACGACATGCTTTGCCCATCCAGCCACCAAGCCTCGTAACACGAGAGCGTCTGAAGGATATAAGATTCTAATTCCGATTGTCCAAGAAAAAATTTAGGCAAGGTCACAATCTGGTCAAAAAGCACAATGATTTGTATGCGAATGGATTCTGCGCATGTGCGTGAGCTTGACTCTTAAAATTTCGATAAAATATAGGAATGCTTTGGAATTAAATTTTATTTTTGAAGTATATGATTTGGAATAAATCATAGTAATTGTGAGAATAATGGAGCGGAAGAGATAAATTAAATTTTAAAAAAAAAGAAAACATAAAAAAATGTTGGTCGGAATCGATATTCGAACTGAGGACCTGCAAAACTGAACGCCATGCTTTGCCCATCCAGCCACCAAGCCTCGTAACACGAGAGCGTCTGAAGGATATAAGATTCTAATTCCGATTGTCCAAGAAAAGTTTTAAGCAAGGTGTCAATTTGATCAAAACGCATAATGATTTGTATACGAATGAATTCTGCGCATGTGCGTGAGCTTGACTCTTAAAATTTCGATAAAATATAGGAATGCTTTGGAATAAAATTTTATTTTTGAAGTATATGATTTGGAATAAATCATAGTAATTGTGAGAATAATGGAGCGGAAGAGATAAAATAAATTGAAAAAAAAAAGAAAACATAAAAAAATGTTGGTCGGAATCGATATTCGAACTGAGGACCTTCAAAACTGAACGACATGCTTTGCCCATCCAGCAAACAATCCTCGTAACACGAGAGCGTCTGAAGGATCTAAGATTCTCATTCCGATTGTCCAAGAAACGTTTTAAGCAAGGTGTCAATCTGATCAAAAAGCACAATGATTTGTATGCGAATGGATTCTGCGCATGTGCGTGAGCTTGACTCTTAAAATTTCAATAAAATATAGTAATCCTTTGGAATTATATTTTATTTTTGAAGTATATGACTTGGAATAAATCATAGTAATTCTGAGAATAAAGGAGCGGAAGAGATAAAATAAATTTAAAAAAAAAGTAAACATAAAAAAATGTTGGTCGGAATCGATATTCGAACTGAGGACCTACAAAACTGAACGACATGCTTTGCCCATCCAGCCACCAAGCCTTGTAACACGAGAGCTTCTGAATTGTCTAAGATTCTCATCCGATTGTCCAAGAAAAGTTTTAAGCAAGGTGTCAATCTGATCAAAACGCACAATGATTTGTATACGAATGGATTCTGCGCATGTGCTTGAGCTTGACTCTTAAAATTTCGATAAAATATAGGAATCCTTTGGAATTAAATTTTATTTTTGAAGTATATGATTTGGAATAAATCATAGTAATTGTGAGAATAATGTAGCGGAATAGATAAAATAAATTTAAAAAAAAAAGAAAACATAAAAAAATGTTGGTCGGAATCGATATTCGAACTGAGGACCTGCAAAACTGAACGACATGCTTTGCCCATCCAGCAAACAAGCCTCGTAACACGAGAGCGTCTGAAGGATCTAAGATTCTCATTCCGATTGTCCAAGAAACGTTTTAAGCAAGGTGTGAATCTGATCAAAACGCACAATGATTTGTATACGAATGAATTCTGCGCATGTGCGTGAGCTTGACTCTTAAAATGTCGATAAAATATAGGAATCCTTTGGAATTAAATTTTATTTTTGAAGTATATGATTTGGAATAAATCATAGTAATTGTGAGAATAATGTAGCGGAATAGATAAAATAAATTTAAAAAAAAAAGAAAATATAAAAAATATTGTTCGGAATCGATATTCGAACTGACGACCTACAAAACTGAACGACATGCTTTGCCCATCCAGCCACCAAGCCTTGTAACACGAGAGCTTCTGAATTGTCTAAGATTCTCATCCGATTGTCCAAGAAAAGTTTTAAGCAAGGTGTCAATCTGATCAAAACGCACAATGATTTGTATACGAATGAATTCTGCGCATGTGCGTGAGCTTGACTCTTAAAATGTCGATAAAATATAGGAATCCTTTGGAATTAAATTTTATTTTTGAAGTATATGATTTGGAATAAATCATAGTAATTGTGAGAATAATGGAGCGGAAGAGATAAAATAAATTAAAAAAAAAAGAAAACATAAAAAAAAGTTGGTCGGAATCGATATTCGAAATGAGGACCTGCAAAACTGAACGACATGCTTTGCCCATCCAGATACCAAGCCTTGTAGCACGAGAGCGTCTGAATTGTCTATGATTCTCATCCGATTGTCCAAGAAAAGTTTTAAGCAAGGTGTCAATCTGATCAAAACGCATAATGATTTGTATACGAATGAATTCTGCGTAAGTGCGTGAGCTTGACTCTTAAAATGTCGATAAAATATAGGAATCCTTTGGAATTAAATTTTATTTTTGAAGTATATGATTTGGAATAAATCATAGTAATTGCGAGAATAATGTAGCGGAATAGATAAAATAAATTAAAAAAAAAGAAAATATAAAAAAATATTTTTCGGAATCGATATTCGAACTGACGACCTACAAAACTGAACGACATGCTTTGCCCATCCAGCCACCAAGCCTTGTAACACGAGAGCTTCTGAATTGTCTAAGATTCTCATCCGATTGTCCAAGAAAAGTTTTAAGCAAGGTGTCAATCTGATCAAAACGCACAATGATTTGTATACGAATGGATTCTGCGCATGTGCGTGAGCTTGACTCTTAAAATTTCGATAAAATATAGGAATCCTTTGGAATTAAATTTTATTTTTGAAGTATATGATTTGGAATAAATCATAGTAATTGTGAGAATAATGTAACGGAATAGATAAAATAAATTTAAAAAAAAAGAAAATATGAAAAATATTGTTCGGAATCGATATTCGAACTGACGACCTACAAAACTGAACGACATGCTTTGCCCATCCAATCACCAAGCCTTGTAACACGAGAGCTTCTGAATTGTCTAAGATTCTCATCCGATTGTCCAAGAAAAGTTTTAAGCAAGGTGTCAATCTGATCAAAATGCACAATGATTTGTATACGAAAGAATTCTGCGCATGTGCGTCAGCTTGACTCTTAAAATGTCGATAAAATATAGGAATCCTTTGGAATTAAATTTTATTTTTGAAGTATATGATTTGGAATAAATCATAGTAATTGTGAGAATAATAGAGAAGAATAGATAAAATAAATTTTAAAAAAATAATATACAAAAAAATATTGGTCGGAATCGATATTCGAACTGAGAACCTGCAAAACTGAACGATATGCCTTGCCAATCCAGCCACCAAGCCTCGTAACACAAGAGCGTCTGAATTGTCTAAGATTCTCATCCGATTGTCCAAGAAAAGTTTTAAGCAAGGTGTCAATCTGATCAAAACGCACAATGATTTGTATACGAATGAATTCTGCGCATGTGCGTGAGCTTGACTCTTAAAATGTCGATAAAATATAGGAATCCTTTGGAATTAAGTTTTATTTTTGAAGTATATGATTTGGAATAAATCATAGTAATTGTGAGAATAATAGAGAAGAATAGATAAAATAAATTTTAAAAAAATAATATACAAAAAATATTGGTCGGAATCGATATTCGAACTGAGGACCTGCAAAACTGAACGACATGCTTTGCCCATCCAGCAAACAATCCTCGTAACACGAGAGCGTCTGAAGGATCTAAGATTCTCATTCCGATTGTCCAAGAAACGTTTTAAGCAAGGTGTCAATCTGATCAAAACGCACAATGATTTGTATACAAAAGAATTCTGCGCATGTGCGTGAGCTTGACTCTTAAAATGTCGATAAAATATAGGAATCCTTTGGAATTAAATTTTATTTTTGAAGTATATGATTTGGAATAAATCATAGTAATTGTGAGAATAATGGAGAAGAATAGATAAAATAAATTAAAAAAAAAAGAAAATATAAAAAAACATTGGTCGGAATCGATATTCGAACTGATGACCTGCAAAACTGAACGACATGCCTTGAAAATTCAGCCACCAAGCCTCGTAACACGAGAGAGTCTGAATTGTCTAAGATTCTTATCCGATTGTCCAAGAAAAGTTTTAAGCAAGGTGTCAATCTGATCAAAACGCACAATGATTTGTATACGAATGAATTCTGCGCATGTGCGTGAGCTTGACTCTTAAAATGTCGATAAAATATAGGAATCCTTTGGAATTAAGTTTTATTTTTGAAGTATATGATTTGGAATAAATCATAGTAATTGTGAGAATAATGGAGAAGAATAGAAAAAAAAAAATTTTTTAAAAAAAAGAAAATATAAAAAAATATTGGTCGGAATCGATATTCGAACTGAGGACCTGCAGCACTGAACGGTATGCGTTGCCAATCCAGCCACAAAGCCTCGTAGCACGAGAGAGTCTGAATTGTCTAAGATTCTCATCCGATTGTCCAAGAAAAGTTTTAAGCAAGGTGTCAATCTGATCAAAACGCACAATGATTTGTATACGAATGGATTCTGCGCATGTGCGTGAGCTTGACTCTTAAAATTTCGATAAAATATAGGAATCCTTTAGAATTAAATTTTATTTTTGAAGTATATGATTTGGAATAAATCATAGTAATTGTGAGAATAATGGAGAAGAATAGATAAAATAAATTTAAAAAAAATAAAATATAAAAAATATTAGTCGGAATCGATATTCGAACTGAGGACCTGCAGAACTGAATGACATGATTTGCCAATCCAGCCACCAAGCCTCGTAACACGAGAGCGTCTGAATTGTCTAAGATTCTCATCCGATTGTCCAAGAAAAGTTTTAAGCAAGGTGTCAATCTGATCAAAACGCACAATGATTTGTTTACGAATGGATTCTGCGCATGTGCGTGAGCTTGACTCTTAAAATGTCGATAAAATATAGGAATCCTTTGGAATTAAATTTTATTTTTGAAGTATATGATTTGGAATAAATCATAGTAATTGTGAGAATAATGGAGAAGAATAGATATAATAAATTAAAAAAAATTAATATATAAAACAAATATTGGTCGGAATCGATATTCGAACTGAGGACCTGCAACACTGAACGTTATGCGTTGCCAATCCAGCCACAACGCCTCGTAGCACGAGAGAGTCTGAATTGTCTAAGATTCTCATCCGATTGTCCAAGAAAAGTTTTAAGCAAGGTGTCAATCTGATCAAAACGCACAATGATTTGTATACGAATGAATTCTGCGCATGTGCGTGAGCTTGACTCTTAAAATGTCGATAAAATATAGGAATCCTTTGGAATTAAATTTTATTTTTGAAGTATATGATTTGGAATAAATCATAGTAATTGTGAGAATAATGGAGAAGAATAGATAAAATAAATTAAAAAAAAAAGAAAATATAAAAAAACATTGGTCGGAATCGATATTCGAACTGATGACCTGCAAAACTGAACGACATGCCTTGAAAATTCAGCCACCAAGCCTCGTAACACGAGAGAGTCTGAATTGTCTAAGATTCTTATCCGATTGTCCAAGAAAAGTTTTAAGCAAGGTGTCAATCTGATCAAAACGCACAATGATTTGTATACGAATGAATTCTGCGCATGTGCGTGAGCTTGACTCTTAAAATGTCGATAAAATATAGGAATCCTTTGGAATTAAGTTTTATTTTTGAAGTATATGATTTGGAATAAATCATAGTAATTGTGAGAATAATGGAGAAGAATAGAAAAAATAAATTTTTTAAAAAAAAGAAAATATAAAAAAATATTGGTCGGAATCGATATTCGAACTGAGGACCTGCAGCACTGAACGGTATGCGTTGCCAATCCAGCCACAAAGCCTCGTAGCACGAGAGAGTCTGAATTGTCTAAGATTCTCATCCGATTGTCCAAGAAAAGTTTTAAGCAAGGTGTCAATCTGATCAAAGCGCACAATGATTTGTATACGAATGAATTCTGCGCATGTGCGTGAGCTTGACTCTTAAAATGTCGATAAAATATAGGAATCCTTTGGAATTAAATTTTATTTTTGAAGTATATGATTTGGAATAAATCATAGTAATTGTGAGAATAATGGAGCGGAAGAGATAAAATAAATTAAAAAAAAAAGAAAACATAAAAAAATGTTGGTCGGAATCGATATTCTAACTGAGGACCTGCAAAACTGAACGACATGCTTTGCCCATCCAGCCATAAAGCTTGGTAACACGAGAGCGTCTGAAGGATCTAAGATTCTCATTCCGATTGTCCACGAAAAGTTTTAGGCGATCTGACAATCTGGTCAAAAAGCACAATGATTTATATACGAATGGATTCTGCGCATGTGCGTGAGCTTGACTCTTAAAATTTCGATAAAATATAGGAATCCTTTGGAATTAAATTTTATTTTTTAAGTATATGATTTAGAATAAATCATAGTAATTGTGAGAATAATTGAGAAGAATAGATAAAATAAATTTAAAAAAAAAAGAAAACATAAGAAAATGTTGGTCGGAATCGATATTCGAACTGATGACCTGCAAAACTGAACGACATGCCTTGCCAATTCAGCCACCAAGCCTCGTAACACGAGAGAGTCTGAATTGTCTAAGATTCTCATCCGATTGTCCAAGAAAAGTTTTAAGCAAGGTGTCAATCTGATCAAAACGCACAATGATTTGTATACGAATGAATTCTGCGCATGTGCGTGAGCTTGACTCTTAAAATGTCGATAAAATATAGGAATCCTTTGGAATTAAGTTTTATTTTTGAAGTATATGATTTGGAATAAATCATAGTAATTGTGAGAATAATGGAGAAGAATAGATAAAATAAATTTTTTAAAAAAAAGAAAATATAAAAAAATATTGGTCGGAATCGATATTCGAACTGAGGACCTGCAACACTGAACGGTATGCGTTGCCAATCCAGCCACCAAGCCTCGTAGCACGCGAGAGTCTGAATTGTCTAAGATTCTCATCCGATTGTCCAAGAAAAGTTTTAAGCAAGGTGTCAATCTGATCAAAACGCACAATGATTTGTATACGAATGGATTCTGCGCATGTGCGTGAGCTTGACTCTTAAAATTTCGATAAAATATAGGAATCCTTTAAAATTAAATTTTATTTTTGAAGTATATGATTTGGAATAAATCATAGTAATTGTGAGAATAATGGAGAAGAATAGATAAAATAAATTTAAAAAAATAAAATATAAAAAATATTAGTCGGAATCGATATTCGAACTGAGGACCTGCAAAACTGAATGACATGATTTGCCAATCCAGCCACCAAGCCTCGTAACAAGAGAGCGTCTGAATTGTCTAAGATTCTCATCCGATTGTCCACGAAAAGTTTTAGGCAAGCTGACAATCTAGTCAAAAAGCACAATGATTTGTATGCGAATGAATTCTGCGCATGTGCGTGAGCTTGACTCTTAAAATGTCGATAAAATATAGGAATCCTTTGGAATTAAATTTTATTTTTGAAGTATATGATTTGGAATAAATCATAGTAATTGTGAGAATAATGGAGAAGAATAGATAAAATAAATTTAAAAAAAAAAAGAAAATATAAAAAAATATTGGTCGGAATCGATATTCGAACTGAGGACCTGCAACACTGAACGGTATGCGTTGCCAATCCAGCCACCAAGCCTCATAGCACGAGAGAGTCTGAAATGTCTAAGATTCTCATCCGATTGTCCAAGAAAAGTTTTAAGCAAGGTGTCAATCTGATCAAAACGCACAATGATTTGTATACGAATGGATTCTGCGCATGTGCGTGAGCTTGACTCTTAAAATTTCGATAAAATATAGGAATCCTTTAGAATTAAATTTTATTTTTGAAGTATATGATTTGGAATAAATCATAGTAATTGTGAGAATAATGGAGAAGAATAGATAAAATAAATTTAAAAAAATAAAATATAAAAAATATTAGTCGGAATCGATATTCGAACTGAGGACCTGCAGAACTGAATGACATGATTTGCCAATCCAGCCACCAAGCCTCGTAACACGAGAGCGTCTGAATTGTCTAAGATTCTCATCCGATTGTCCAAGAAAAGTTTTAAGCAAGGTGTCAATCTGATCAAAACGCACAATGATTTGTTTACGAATGGATTCTGCGCATGTGCGTGAGCTTGACTCTTAAAATGTCGATAAAATATAGGAATCCTTTGGAATTAAATTTTATTTTTGAAGTATATGATTTGGAATAAATCATAGTAATTGTGAGAATAATGGAGAAGAATAGATATAATAAATTAAAAAAAAGTAATATATAAAACAAATATTGGTCGGAATCGATATTCGAACTGAGGACCTGCAACACTGAACGTTATGCGTTGCCAATCCAGCCACAACGCCTCGTAGCACGAGAGAGTCTGAATTGTCTAAGATTCTCATCCGATTGTCCAAGAAAAGTTTTAAGCAAGGTGTCAATCTGATCAAAACGCACAATGATTTGTATACGAATGAATTCTGCGCATGTGCGTGAGCTTGACTCTTAAAATGTCGATAAAATATAGGAATCCTTTGGAATTAAATTTTATTTTTGAAGTATATGATTTGGAATAAATCATAGTAATTGTGAGAATAATGGAGCGGAAGAGATAAAATAAATTTTAAAAAAAAGAAAACATAAAAAAATGTTGGTCGGTATCGATATTCTAACTGAGGACCTACAAAACTGAACGACATGCTTTGCCCATCCAGCCATAAAGCTTGGTAACACGAGAGCGTCTGAAGGATCTAAGATTCTCATTCCGATTGTCCACGAAAAGTTTTAGGCGATCTGACAATCTGGTCAAAAAGCACAATGATTTATATACGAATGGATTCTGCGCATGTGCGTGAGCTTGACTCTTAAAATTTCGATAAAATATAGGAATCCTTTGGAATTAAATTTTATTTTTGAAGTATATGATTTAGAATTAATCATAGTAATTGTGAGAATAATGGAGAAGAATAGATAAAATAAATTTTTTTAAAAAAAGAAAATATAAAAAAATATTGGTCGGAATCGATATTCGAACTGAGGACCTGCAACACTGAACGGTATGCGTTGCCAATCCAGCCACAAAGCCTCGTAGCACGAGAGAGTCTGAATTGTCTAAGATTCTCATCCGATTGTCCAAGAAAAGTTTTAAGCAAGGTGTCAATCTGATCAAAACGCAGAATGATTTGTATACGAATGGATTCTGCGCATGTGCGTGAGCTTGACTCTTAAAATGTCGATAAAATATAGGAATCCTTTAGAATTAAATTTTATTTTTGAAGTATATGATTTGGAATAAATCATAGTAATTGTGAGAATAATGGAGAAGAATAGATATAATAAATTAAAAAAAAGTAATATATAAAACAAATATTGGTCGGAATCGATATTCGAACTGAGGACCAGCAAAACTGAACGACATGCTTTGCCCATCCAGCCACCAAGCTTCGTAACACGAGAGCGTCTGAAGGATCTAAGATTCTCATTCGATTGTAAACGAAAAGTTTTAGGCAAGGTGACAATCTGGTCAAAAAGCACGATGATTTGTATGCGAATGGATTCTGCGCATGTGCGTGAGCTTGACTCTTAAAATTTCGCTAAAATATAGGAATCCTTTGGAATTAAATTTTATTTTTGAAGTATATGATTTGGAATAAATGATAGTAATTGTGAGAATAATGGAGAAGAATAGATAAAATAAATTTAAAAAAAAGAAAATATAAAAAAATGTAGGTCGGAATCGATATTCGAACTGAGGACCTGCAAAACTGAACGACATGCTTTGCCCATCCAGCCATACAGCTTCGGAACACTAGAGCGTCTGAAGGATCTAAGATTCTCATTCCGATTGTCCACGAAAAGTTTTAGGCAAGGTTACAATCTGGTCAAAAAGCACAATGATTTGTATGCGAATGGATTCTGCGCATGTGCGTGAGCTTGACTCTTAAAATGTCAATAAAATATAGGAATTTTTTGGAATTATATTTTATTTTTGAAGTATATGATTTGGAATAAATCATAGTAATTGTGAGAATAATGGAGCGGTAGAGATAAAATAAATTTAAAAAAAAAAGAAAACATAAAAAAAATGTTGGTCGGAATCGATATTCGAACTGAGGACCAGCAAAACTGAACGACCTGCTTTGCCCATCCAGCCACCAAGCTTCGTAACACGAGAGCGTCTGAAGGATCTAAGATTCTCATTCGATTGTAAACGAAAAGTTTTAGGCAAGGTGACAATCTGGTCAAAAAGCACGATGATTTGTATGCGAATGGATTCTGCGCATGTGCGTGAGCTTGACTCTTAAAATTTCGCTAAAATATAGGAATCCTTTGGAATTAAATTTTATTTTTGAAGTATATGATTTGAAATAAATCATAGTAATTGTGAGAATAATTTAGAAGAATAGATAAAATAAATTAAAAAAAAAGAAAACATTAAAAAATGTTGGTCGGAATCGATGTTCGAACTGAGGACCTGCAAAACTGAACGACATGCTTTGCCCATCCAGCCACCAAGCTTCATAACACGAGAGCGTCTGAAGGATCTAAGATTCTCATTCGATTGTAAACGAAAAGTTTTAGGCAAGGTGACAATCTGGTCAAAAAGCACGATGATTTGTATGCGAATGGATTCTGCGCATGTGCGTGAGCTTGACTCTTAAAATTTCGCTAAAATATAGGAATCCTTTGGAATTAAATTTTATTTTTGAAGTATATGATTTGAAATAAATCATAGTAATTGTGAGAATAATTTAGAAGAATAGATAAAATAAATTTAAAAAAAAAAGAAAACATGAAAAAATGTTGGTCGGAATCGATATTCGAACTGAGGACCTGCAAAACTGAACGACATGCTTTGCCCATCCAGCCACGAAGCTTCGTAACACGACAGCGTCTGAAGGATCTAAGATTCTCATTCCGATTGTCCCCGAAAAGTTTTAGGCAAGGTTACAATCTGGTCAAAAAGCACAGTGATTTGTATGCGAATGGATTCTGCGCATGTGAATGAGATTGACTCTTAAAATTTCGATAAAATAGAGGAATCCTTTGGAATTAAATTTTATTTTTGAAGTATATGATTTGGAATAAATCATAGTAATTGTGAGAATAATGGAGAAGAATAAATAAAAAAAAAATTTAAAAAAAGAAAATATAAAAAAAATTTGGTCGGAATCAATATTCGAACTGAGGACCTGCAAAACTAAACGACATGCTTTGCCAATCCAGCCACCAAGCCTCGTAACACGAGAGCGTCTGAAGGATTTAAGATTCTCATCCGATTGTCCAAGAAAAGTTTTAGGCAAGGTGTCAATCTGATCAAAACGAACAATGATTTGTATACGAATGGATTCTAAGCATGTGCGTGAGCTTGATTCTTAAAATGTCGATAAAATATAGGAATCCTTTGGAATTAAATTTTATTTTTGAAGTATATGATTTGGAATAAATCATAGTAATTGTGAGAATAATGGAGAAGAATAGATAAAATAAATTTAAAAAAATAAAATATAAAAATATTAGTCGGAATCGATATTCGAACTGAGGACCTGCAAAACTAAACGACATGCTTTGCCCATCCAGCCACCAAGCCTCGTAACACGAGAGCGTCTGAATTGTCTAAGATTCTCATCCGATTGTCTAAGAAAAGTTTTAAGCAAGGTGTCAATCTGATCAAAACGCACAATGATTTGTATGCGAATGGATTCTGCGCATGTGCGTGAGCTTGACTCTTAAAATTTCGCTAAAATATAGGAATCCTTTGGAATTAAATTTTATTTTTGAAGTATATGATTTGAAATAAATCATAGTAATTGTGAGAATAATTTAGAAGAATAGATAAAATAAATTTAAAAAAAAAGAAAACATAAAAAAATGTTGGTCGGAATCGATATTCGAACTGAGGACCTGCAAAACTGAACGTTATGCTTTGCCCACCCAGCCACCAAGCTTCGTAACACGAGAGCGTCTGAAGGATCTAAGATTCTCATTCCGATTGTCCCGAAAAGTTTTAGGCAAGGTGTCAATCTGATCAAAACGAACAATGATTTGTATACGAATAGATTCTGCGCATGTGCATGAGCTTGACTCTTAAAATGTAGATAAAATATAGGAATCCTTTGGAATTAAATTTTATTTTTGAAGTATATGATTTGGAATCAATCATAATAATTGTGAGAATAATGGAGCGGAATAGATAAAATAAATTTAAAAAAAAAATAAAATATAAAATAATATTGGTAGGAATCGATATTCGAACTGAGGACCTGCAAAACTGAACGACATGCCTTGGCAATCCAGCAACCAAGCCTCGTAACACGAGAGCGTCTGAATTGTCTAAGATTGATTGTCCAAGAAAAGTTTTAAGCAAGGTGTCAATCTGATCAAAATGCACAATGATTTGTATGCGAATGGATTCTGCGCATGTGCGTGAGCTTGACTCTTAAAATTTCGATAAAATATAGGAATCCTTTGGAATTAAATTTTATTTTTGAAGTATATGATTTGGAATAAATCATAGTAATTGTGAGAAAAATGGAGAAGAATAGATAAAATAAATTTTAAAAAAAATAAAATATAAAAAAATATTGGTAGGAATCGATATTCGAACTGAGGACCTGCAAAACTGAACGACATGCTTTGCCCATCCAGCCACCAAGCTTCGTAACACGAGAGCGTCTGAAGGATCTAAGATTCTCATTCCGATTGTCCCCGAAAAGTTTTAGGCAAGGTGTCAATCTGATCAAAACGAACAATGATTTGTATACGAATAGATTCTGCGCATGTGCATGAGCTTGACTCTTAAAATGTAGATAAAATATAGGAATCCTTTGGAATTAAATTTTATTTTTGAAGTATATGATTTGGAATCAATCATAATAATTGTGAGAATAATGGAGCGAAATAGATAAAATAAATTTAAAAAAAAAGAAAACATAAAAAAATGTTGGTCGGAATCGATATTCGAACTGAGGACCTGTAAAACTGAACGGCATGCTTTGCCCATCCAGCCACCAAGCCTCGTAACACGAGAGCGTCTGAAGGATTTAAGATTCTCATCCGATTGTCCAAGAAAAGTTTTAAGCAAGGTGTCAATCTGATCAAAACGCACAATGATTTGTATACGAATGGATTTTGCGCATGTGCGTGAGCTTGACTCTTAAAATGTAGATAAAATATAGGAATCCTTTGGAATTAAATTTTATTTTTGAAGTATATGATTTGGAATAAATCATAGTAATTGTGAGAATAATGGAGAAGAATAGATAAAATAAATTAAAAAAAAAAAATATATAAAAAAATATTGGTAGGAATCGATATTCGAACTGAGGACCTGCAAAACTGAACGACATGCCTTGGCAATCCAGCAACCAAGCCTCGTAACACGAGAGCGTCTGAATTGTCTAAGATTGATTGTCCAAGAAAAGTTTTAAGCAAGGTGTCATCTGATCAAAACGCACAATGATTTGTATACGAATGGATTCTAAGCATGTGCGTGAGCTTGATTCTTAAAATGTCGATAAAATATAGGAATCCTTTGGAATTAAATTTTATTTTTGAAGTATATGATTTGGAATCAATCATAGTAATTGTGAGAATAATGGAGGTGAAGAGATAAAATAAATTTTAAAAAAAAGAAAACATAAAAAAATGTTGGTCGGAATCGATATTCGAACTGAGGACCTGCAAAACTGAACGACATGCCTTGCCAATCCAGCCACCAAGCCTCGTAATACGAGAGCGTCTGAATTGTCTAAGATTCTCATCCGAATGTCCAAGAAAATTTTTAAGCAAGGTGTCAATCTGATCAAAACGCACAATGATTTGTATGCGAATGGATTCTGCGCATGTGCGTGAGCTTGACTCTTAAAATTTCGATAAAATATAGGAATCCTTTGGAATTAAATTTTATTTTTGAAGTATATGATTTGGAATAAATCATAGTAATTGTGAGAATAATGGAGAAGAATAGATAAAATAAATTTAAAAAAAATAAAATATAAAAAGATATTGGTAGGAATCGATATTCGAACTGAGGACCTGCAAAACTGAACGACATGCTTTGCCCATCCAGCCACCAAGCTTCGTAACACGAGAGCGTCTGAAGGATTTAAGATTCTCATCCGATTGTCCAAGAAAAGTTTTAAGCAAGGTGTCAATCTGATCAAAACGCACAATGATTTGTATACGAATGGATTCTGCGCATGTGCGTGAGATTGACTCTTAAAATGTAGATAAAATATAGGAATCCTTTGGAATTAAATTTTATTTTTGAAGTATAAGATTTGGAATAAATCATAGTAATTGTGAGAATAATGGAGAAGAATAGATAAAATAAATTTTTAAAAAAATAAAATATAAAAAAATATTGGTAGGAATCGATATTCGAACTGAGGACCTGCAAAACTGAACGACATGCCTTGGCAATCCAGCCACCACGCCTCGTAACACGAGAGCGTCTGAATTGCCTAAGATTCTCATCCGATTGTCCAAGAAAAGTTTTAAGCAAGGTGTCAATCTGATCAAAACGCACAATGATTTGTATACGAATGGATTCTAAGCATGTGCGTGAGCTTGACTCTTAAAATGTCGATAAAATATAGGAATAATTTGGAATTAAATTTCATTTTTGAAGTATATGATTTGGAATCAATCATAGTAATTGTGAGAATAATAGAGCGGAATAGATAAAATAAATTTAAAAAAAAAGAAAATATAAAAAATTGTAGGTCGGTATCGATATTCGAACTGAGGACCTGCAAAACTGAACGACATGCTTTGCCCATCCAGCCAGCAAGCTTCGTAACACGAGAGCGTCTGAATTGTCTAAGATTGATTGTCCAAGAAAAGTTTTAAGCACGGTGTCAAACTGATCAAAACGCACAATGATTTGTATGCGAATGGATTCTGCGCATGTGCGTGAGCTTGACTCTTAAAATTTCGATAAAATATAGGATTCCTTTGGAATTAAATTTTATTTTTGAAATATATGATTTGGAATAAATCATAGTAATTGTGAGAATAATGGAGAAGAATAGATAAAATAAATTAAAAAAAAGAAAATATAAAAAAATATTGGTCGGAATCAATATTCGAACTGAGGACCTGCAAAACTGAACGACTTGCTTTGCCCATCCAGCCACCAAGCCTCGTAACACGAGAGCGTCTGAAGGATCTAAGATTCTCATCCGATTGTCCAAGAAAAGTTTTAAGCAAGGTGTCAGTCTGATCAAAACGCACAATGATTTGTATACGAATGGATTCTAAGCATGTGCGTGAGCTTGACTCTTAAAATGTAGATAAAATATAGGAATAATTTGGAATTAAATTTCATTTTTGAAGTATATGATTTGGAATCAATCATAGTAATTGTGAGAATAATAGAGCGGAATAGATAAAATAAATTTAAAAAAAAAGAAAATATAAAAAATTGTAGGTCGGTATCGATATTCGAACTGAGGACCTGCAATACTGAACGACATGCTTTGCCCATCCAGCCAGCAAGCTTCGTAACACGAGAGCGTCTGAAGGATCTAAGATTCTCATTCCGATTGTCCACGAAAAGTTTTAGGCAAGGTGACAATCTGGTCAAAACGCACAATGATTTGTATACGAATAGATTCTGCGCACGTGCGTGAGCTTGACTCTTAAAATGTCGATAAAATATAGGAATCCTTTGGAATTAAATTTTATTTTTGAAGTATATGATTGGGAATAAATCATAGTAATTGTGAGAATAATAGAGAAGAATAGATAAAATAAATTAAAAAAAAAGAAAATATAAAAAAAATATTGGTCGGAATCAATATTCGAACTGAGGACCTGCAAAACTGAACGACATGCCTTGCCAATCCAGCCACCAAGCCTCGCAACACGAGAGCGTCTGAAGGATCTAAGATTCTCATCCGATTGTCCAAGAAACGTTTTTAGCAAGGTGTCAACCTGATTAAAACGCACAATGATTTGTATGCGAATGGATTCTGCGCATGTGCGTGAGCTTGACTCTTAAAATTTCGATAAAATATAGGAATCCTTTGGAATTAAATTTTATTTTTGAAGTATATGATTTGGAATCAATCATAGTAATTGTGAGAATAATGGAGGTGAAGAGATAAAATAAATTTAAAAAAAAAGAAAACATAAAAAAATGTTGGTCGGAATCGATATTCGAACTGAGGACCTGCAAAACTGAACGACTTGCCTTGCCAATCCAGCCACCAAGCCTCGTAATACGAGAGCGTATGAATTGTCTAAGATTCTCATCTGAATGTCCAAGAAAAGTTTTAAGCAAGGTGTCAATCTGATCAAAACGCACAATGATTTGTATGCGAATGGATTCTGCGCATGTGCGTGAGCTTGACTCTTAAAATTTCGATAAAATATAGGAATCCTTTGGAATTAAATTTTATTTTTGAAGTATATGATTTGGAATAAATCATAGTAATTGTGAGAATAATGGAGAAGAATAGATAAAATAAATTTTAAAAAAAAATAAAATATAAAAAAATATTGGTAGGAATCGATATTCGAACTGAGGACCTGCAAAACTGAACGACATGCCTTGGCAATCCAGCCACCACGCCTCGTAACACGAGAGCGTCTGAATTGTGTAAGATTCTCATCCGATTGTCCAAGAAAAGTTTTAAGCAAGGTGTCAATCTGATCAAAACGCACAATGATTTGTATACGAATGGATTTTGCGCATGTGCGTGAGCTTGACTCTTAAAATGTAGATAAAATATAGGAATCCTTTGGAATTAAATTTTATTTTTGAAGTATATGATTTGGAATAAATCATAGTAATTGTGAGAATAATGGAGAAGAATAGATAAAATAAATTAAAAAAAAATAAAATATAAAAAAATATTGGTAGGAATCGATATTCGAACTGAGGACCTGCAAAACTGAACGACATGCCTTGGCAATCCAGCAACCAAGCCTCGTAACACGAGAGTGTCTGAATTGTCTAAGATTGATTGTCCAAGAAAAGTTTTAAGCAAGGTGTCATCTGATCAAAACGCACAATGATTTGTATACGAATGGATTCTAAGCATGTGCGTGAGCTTGATTCTTAAAATGTCGATAAAATATAGGAATCCTTTGGAATTAAATTTTATTTTTGAAGTATATGATTTGGAATCAATCATAGTAATTGTGAGAATAATGGAGGTGAAGAGATAAAATAAATTTAAAAAAAAAGAAAACATAAAAAAATGTTGGTCGGAATCGATATTCGAACTGAGGACCTGCAAAACAGAACGACATGCCTTGCCAATCCAGCCACCAAGCCTCGTAATACGAGAGCGTCTGAATTGTCTAAGATTCTCATCCGAATGTCCAAGAAAATTTTTAAGCAAGGTGTCAATCTGATCAAAACGCACAATGATTTGTATGCGAATGGATTCTGCGCATGTGCGTGAGCTTGACTCTTAAAATTTCGATAAAATATAGGAATCCTTTGGAATTAAATTTTATTTTTGAAGTATATGATTTGGAATAAATCATAGTAATTGTGAGAGTAATGGAGAAGAATAGATAAAATAAATTAAAAAAAATAAAATATAAAAAAATGTTGGTCGGAATCGATATTCGAACTGAGGACCTGTAAAACTGAACGGCATGCTTTGCCCATCCAGCCACCAAGCCTCGTACTACGAGAGCGTCTGAAGGATTTAAGATTCTCATCCGATTGTCCAAGAAAAGTTTTAAGCAAGGTTTCAATCTGATCAAAACGCACAATGATTTGTATACGAATGGATTTTGCGCATGTGCGTGAGCTTGACTCTTAAAATGTAGATAAAATATAGGAATCCTTTGGAATTAAATTTTATTTTTGAAGTATATGATTTGGAATAAATCATAGTAATTGTGAGAATAATGGAGAAGAATAGATAAAATAAATTAAAAAAAAAAAAAATATAAAAAAATATTGGTAGGAATCGATATTCGAACTGAGGACCTGCAAAACTGAACGACATGCCTTGGCAATCCAGCAACCAAGCCTCGTAACACGAGAGCGTCTGAATTGTCTAAGATTGATTGTCCAAGAAAAGTTTTAAGCAAGGTGTCATCTGATCAAAACGCACAATGATTTGTATACGAATGGATTCTAAGCATGTGCGTGAGCTTGATTCTTAAAATGTCGATAAAATATAGGAATCCTTTGGAATTAAATTTTATTTTTGAAGTATATGATTTGGAATCAATCATAGTAATTGTGAGAATAATGGAGGTGAAGAGATAAAATAAATTTAAAAAAAAAGAAAACATAAAAAGATATTGGTAGGAATCGATATTCGAACTGAGGACCTGCAAAACTGAACGACATGCTTTGCCCATCCAGCCACCAAGCTTCGTAACACGAGAGCGTCTGAAGGATTTAAGATTCTCATCCGATTGTCCAAGAAAAGTTTTAAGCAAGGTGTCAATCTGATCAAAACGCACAATGATTTGTATACGAATGGATTCTGCGCATGTGCGTGAGATTGACTCTTAAAATGTAGATAAAATATAGGAATCCTTTGGAATTAAATTTTATTTTTGAAGTATATGATTTGGAATTAATCATAGTAATTGTGAGAATAATGGAGAAGAATAGATAAAATAAATTTTTAAAAAAATAAAATATAAAAAAATATTGGTAGGAATCGATATTCGAACTGAGGACCTGCAAAACTGAACGACATGCCTTGGCAATCCAGCCACCACGCCTCGTAACACGAGAGCGTCTGAATTGTCTAAGATTCTCATCCGATTGTCCAAGAAAGGTTTTAAGCAAGGTGTCAATCTGATCAAAACGCACAATGATTTGTATACGAATGGATTCTAAGCATGTGCGTGAGCTTGACTCTTAAAATGTCGATAAAATATAGGAATAATTTGGAATTAAATTTCATTTTTGAAGTATATGATTTAGAATCAATCATAGTAATTGTGAGAATAATAGAGCGGAATAGATAAAATAAATAAAAAAAAAAAGAAAATATAAAAAATTGTGGGTCGGAATCGATATTTGAACTGAGGACCTGCAAAACTGAACGACATGCTTTGCCCATCCAGCCAGCAAGCTTCGTAACACGAGAGCGTCTGAAGGATCTAAGATTCTCATTCCGATTGTCCAAGAAAAGTTTTAAGCAAGGTGTCATTCTGATCAAAACGCACAATGATTTGTATACGAATGGATTCTGCGCATGTGCGTGAGCTTGACTCTTAAAATGTCGATAAAATATAGGAATCCTTTGGAATTAAATTTTATTTTTGAAGTATATGATTGGGAATAAATCATAGTAATTGTGAGAATAATAGAGAAGAATAGATAAAATAAATTAAAAAAAAAGAAAATATAAAAAAAATATTGGTCGGAATCAATATTCGAACTGAGGACCTGCAAAACTAAACGACATGCCTTGAAAATCCAGCCACCAAGCCTCGCAACACGAGAGCGTCTGAAGGATCTAAGATTCTCATCCGATTGTCCAAGAAACGTTTTAAGCAAGGTGTCAACCTGATTAAAACCCACAATGATTTGTATGCGAATGGATTCTGCGCATGTGCGTGAGCTTGACTCTTAAAATTTCGATAAAATATAGGAATCCTTTGGAATTAAATTTTATTTTTGAAGTATATGATTTGGAATCAATCATAGTAATTGTGAGAATAATGGAGGTGAAGAGATAAAATAAATTTAAAAAAAAAGAAAACATAAAAAAATGTTGGTCGGAATCGATATTCGAACTGAGGACCTGCAAAACTGAACGACATGCCTTGCCAATCCAGCCACCAAGCCTCGTAATACGAGAGCGTCTGAATTGTCTAAGATTCTCATCTGAATGTCCAAGAAAAGTTATAAGCAAGGTGTCAATCTGATCAAAACGCACAATGATTTGTATGCGAATGGATTCTGCGCATGTGCGTGAGCTTGACTCTTAAAATTTCGATAAAATATAGGAATCCTTTGGAATTAAATTTTATTTTTGAAGTATATGATTTGGAATAAATCATAGTAATTGTGAGAATAATGGAGAAGAATAGATAAAATAAATTTAAAAAAAAATAAAATATAAAAAAATATTGGTAGGAATCGATATTCGAACTGAGGACCTGCAAAACTGAACGACATGCCTTGGCAATCCAGCCACCACGCCTCGTAACACGAGAGCGTCTGAATTGTCTAAGATTCTCATCCGATTGTCCAAGAAAAGTTTTAAGCAAGGTGTCAATCTGATCAAAACGCACAATGATTTGTATACGAATGGATTCTAAGCATGTGCGTGAGCTTGACTCTTAAAATGTCGATAAAATATAGGAATAATTTGGAATTAAATTTCATTTTTGAAGTATATGATTTGGAATCAATCATAGTAATTGTGAGAATAATAGAGAAGAATAGATAAAATAAATTTAAAAAAAAGAAAATATAAAAAAAATATTGGTCGGAATCAATATTCGAACTGAGGACCTGCAAAACTGAACGACATGCCTTGCCAATCCAGCCACCAAGCCTCGCAACACGAGAGCGTCTGAAGGATCTAAGATTCTCATCCGATTGTCCAAGAAACGTTTTAAGCAAGGTGTCAATCTGATTAAAACGCACAATGATTTGTATGCGAATGGATTCTGCGCATGTGCGTGAGCTTGACTCTTAAAATTTCGATAAAATATAGGAATCCTTTGGAATTAAATTTTATTTTTGAAGTATATGATTTGGAATAAATCATAGTAATTGTGAGAATAATGGAGAAGAATAGATAAAATAAATTTAAAAAAAAAGAAAATATAAAAAAATATTGGTCGGAATCAATATTCGAACTGAGGACCTGCAAAACGGAACGACTTGCTTTGCCCATCCAGCCACCAAGACTCGTAACACGAGAGCGTCTGAAGGATCTAAGATTCTCATCCGATTGTCCAAGAAAAGTTTTAAGCAAGGTCTCAATCTGATCAAGACGCCCAATGATTTGTATACGAATGGATTCTGCGCATGTGCGTGAGCTTGACTCTTAAAAGGTAGATAAAATATAGGAATGCTTTGGAATTAAATTTTATTTTTGAAGTATATGATTGGGAATAAATCATAGTAATTGTGAGAATAATGGAGAAGAATAGATAAAATAAATTTAAAAAAATATTGGTCGGAATCGATATTCGAACTGAGGACCAGCAAAACTGAACGACATGAATTGCCAATTCAGCCACCAAGCCTCGTAACACGAGAGCGTCTGAATTGTCTAAGATTCTCATCCGATTGTCCAAGAAAAGTTTTAAGCAAGGTGTCAATCTGATCAAAACGCACAATGATTTGTATACGAATGGATTTTAAGCATGTGCGTGAGCTTGACTCTTAAAATGTCGATAAAATATAGGAATAATTTGGAATTAAATATCATTTTTGAAGTATATGATTTGGAATCAATCATAGTAATTGTGAGAATAATAGAGCGGAATAGATAAAATAAATTAAAAAAAAAAAGAAAATATAAAAAATTGTAGGTCGGTATCGATATTCGAACTGAGGACCTGCAAAACTGAACGACATGCTTTGCCCATCCAGCCAGCAAGCTTCGTAACACGAGAGCGTCTGAAGGATCTAAGATTCTCATTCCGATTGTCCACGAAAAGTTTTAGGCAAGGTGACAATCTGGTCAAAAAGCACAGTCATTTGTATGCGAATGGATTCTGCGCATGTGCGTGAGCTTGACTCTTAAAATGTCGATAAAATATAGGAATCCTTTGGAATTAAATTTTATTTTTGAAGTATATGATTGGGAATAAATCATAGTAATTGTGAGAATAATGGAGAAGAATAGATAAAATAAATTAAAAAAAATATTGGTCGGAATCGATATTCGAACTGAGGACCTGCAAAACTGAACGACTTGCTTTGCCCATCCAGCCACCAAGCCTCGTAACACGAGAGCGTCTGAAGGATCTAAGATTCTCATCCGATTGTCCAAGAAAAGTTTTAAGCAAGGTGTCAATCTGATCAAAACGCACAATGATTTGTATACGAATGGATCCTGCGCACGTGCGTGAGCTTGACTCTTAAAATTTAGATAAAATATAGGAATCCTTTGGAATTAAATTTTATTTTTGAAGTATATGATTTGGAATAAATCATAGTAATTGTGAGAATAATGGAGAAGAATAGATAAAATAATTTAAAAAAAAAATAAATATGAAAAAATATTGGTCGGAATCGATATTCTAACTGAGGACCTGCAAAACTGAACGACATGCCTTGGCAATCCAGCCACCACGCCTCGTAACACGAGAGCGTCTGAATTGTCTAAGATTCTCATCCGATTGTCCAAGAAAAGTTTTAAGCAAGGTGTCAATCTGATCAAAACGCACAATGATTTGTATACGAATGGATTCTAAGCATGTGCGTGAGCTTGACTCATAAAATGTCGATAAAATATAGGAATAATTTGGAATTAAATTTCATTTTTGAAGTATATGATTGGGAATAAATCATAGTAATTGTGAGAATAATGGAGAAGAATAGATAAAATAAATTTAAAAAAAAGAAAATATAAAAAAAATATTGGTCGGAATCAATATTCGAACTGAGGACCTGCAAAACTGAACGACATGCCTTGCCAATCCAGCCATCAAGCTTCGCAACACGAGAGCGTCTGAAGGATCTAAGATTCTCATCCGATTGTCCAAGAAACGTTTTAAGCAAGGTGTCAATCTGATCAAAACGCACAATGATTTGTATGCGAATGGATTCTGCGCATGTGCGTGAGCTTGACTCTTAAAATTTCGATAAAATATACTAATCCTTTGGAATTAAATTTTATTTTTGAAGTATATGATTTGGAATAAATCATAGTAATTGTGAGAATAATGGAGAAGAATAGATAAAATAAATTAAAAAACAAGAAAATATAAAAAATATTGGTCGGAATCATATTCGAACTGAGGACCTGCAAAACTGAACGACTTGCTTTGCCCATCCAGCCACCAAGCCTCGTAACACGAGAGCGTCTGAAGGATCTAAGATTCTCATCCGATTGTCCGAGAAAAGTTTTAAGCAAGGTGTCAATGTGATCAAGACGCCAAATGATTTGTATACGAATGGATTCTGCGCATGTGCGTGAGCTTTACTCTTAAAATGTAGATAAAATATAGGAATCCTTTGGAATTATATTTTATTTTTGAAGTATATGATTTGGAATAAATCATGGTAATTGTGAGAATAATGGAGAAGAATAGATAAAATAAATTTTAAAAAATATTGGTCGGAATCGATATTCGAACTGTGGACCTGCAAAACTGAACGACATGAATTGCCAATTCAGCCACCAAGCCTCGTAACACGAGAGCGTCTGAATTGTCTAAGATTTCCATCCGATTGTCCAAGAAAAGTTTTAAGCAAAGTGTCAATCTGATCAAAACGCACAATGATTTGTATACGAATGGATTTTGCGCATGTGCGTGAGCTTGACTCTTATAATGTCGATAAAATATAGGAATCCTTTGGAATTATATTATATTTTTGAAGTATATGATTTGGAATAAATCATAGTAATTGTGAGAATAATGGAGAAGAATAGATAAAATAAATTAAAAAAAAATAAAGTATAAAAAAATATTGGTCGGAATCGATATTCGAACTGAGGACCTGCAAAACTGAACGACATGCCTTGCCAATCCAGCCACCAAGCCTCGTAACGCGAAAGCGTCTGAAGGATCTAAGATTCTCATTCCGATTGTAAACGAAAAGTTTTAGGCAAGGTGACAATCTGGTCAAAAAGCACGATGATTTGTATATGAAGGGATTCTGCGCATGTGCGTGAGCTTGACTCTTAAAATGTCGATAAAATATAGGAATCCTTTGGAATTAAATTTTATTTTTGAAGTATATGATTTGGAATAAATCATAGTAATTGTGAGAATAATGGAGAAGAATAGATAAAATAAATTAAAAAAATAATATATAAAAAAATATTATTCGGAATCGATATTCGAACTGAGGACCTGCAAAACTGAACGACATGCTTTGCCCATCCAGCCACCAAGACTCGTAACACGAGAGCGTCTGAATTGTCTAAGATTCTCATCCGATTGTCCAAGAAAAGTTTTAAGCAAGGTGTCAATCTGATCAAAACGCACAATGATTTGTATACGAATGGATTTTGCGCATGTGCGTGAGCTTGACTCTTATAATGTCGATAAAATATAGGAATCCTTTGGAATTATATTATATTTTTGAAGTATATGATTTGGAATAAATCATAGTAATTGTGAGAATAATGGAGAAGAATAGATAAAATAAATTTAAAAAAAATAAAGTATAAAAAAATATTGGTCGGAATCGATATTCGAACTGAGGACCTGCAAAACTGAACGACATGCCTTGCCAATCCAGCCACCAAGCCTCGTAACGCGAAAGCGTCTGAAGGATCTAAGATTCTCATTCCGATTGTAAACGAAAAGTTTTAGGCAAGGTGACAATCTGGTCAAAAAGCACGATGATTTGTATATGAAGGGATTCTGCGCATGTGCGTGAGCTTGACTCTTAAAATGTCGATAAAATATAGGAATCCTTTGGAATTAAATTTTATTTTTGAAGTATATGATTTGGAATAAATCATAGTAATTGTGAGAATAATGGAGAAGAATAGATAAAATAAATTAAAAAAATAATATATAAAAAAATATTATTCGGAATCGATATTCGAACTGAGGACCTGCAAAACTGAACGACATGCTTTGCCCATCCAGCCACCAAGCCTCGTAACACGAGAGCGTCTGAATTGTCTAAGATTCTCATCCGATTGTCCAAGAAAAGTTTTAAGCAAGGTGTCAATCTGATCAAAACGCACAATGATTTGTATACGAATGGATTATAAGCATGTGCGTGGGTTTGACTCTTAAAATGTCGATAAAATATAGGAATAATTTGGAATTAAATTTCATTTTTGAAGTATATGATTTGGAATCAATCATAGTAATTGTGAGAATAATAGAGCGGAATAGATAAAATAAATTTAAAAAAAAAGAAAATATAAAAAATTGTAGGTCGGTATCGATATTCGAACTGAGGACCTGCAAAACTGAACGACATGCTTTGCCCATCCAGCCAGCAAGCTTCGTAACACGAGAGCGTCTGAAGGATCTAAGATTCTCATTCCGATTTTCCACGAAAAGTTTTAGGCAAGGTGACAATCTGGTCAAAAAGCACAGTGATTTGTATGCGAATGGATTCTGCGCATGTGCGTGAGCTTGACTCTTAAAATGTCGATAAAATATAGGAATCCTTTGGAATTAAATTTTATTTTTGAAGTATATGATTTGGAATAAATCATAGTAATTGTGAGAATAATGGAGAAGAATAGATAAAATAAATTTAAAAAAATAAAATATGAAAAAATATTGGTAGGAATCGATATTCGAACTGAGGACCTGCAAAACTGAACGACATGCCTTGGCAATCCAGCAATCAAGCCTCGTAACACGAGAGCATCTGAATTGTCTAAGATTGATTGTCCAAGAAAAGTTTTAAGCAAGGTGTCAATCTGATCAAGACGCCCAATGATTTGTATACGAATGGATTCTGCGCATGTGCGTGAGCTTGACTCTTAAAAGGTAGATAAAATATAGGAATGCTTTGGAATTAAATTTTATTTTTGAAGTATATGATTGGGAATAAATCATAGTAATTGTGAGAATAATGGAGAAGAATAGATAAAATAAATTTAAAAAAAAATAAAATATAAAAAAATATTGGTCGGAATCGATATTCGAACTGAGGACCTGCAAAACTGAACGACATGCTTTGCCCATCCAGCCACCAAGACTCGTAACACGCGAGCGTCTGAATTGTCTAAGATTCTCATCCGATTGTCCAAGAAAAGTTTTAAGCAAGGTGTCAATCTGATCAAAACGCACAATGATTTGTATACGAATGGATTTTGCGCATGTGCGTGAGCTTGACTCTTATAATGTCGATAAAATATAGGAATCCTTTGGAATTATATTATATTTTTGAAGTATATGATTTGGAATAAATCATAGTAATTGTGAGAATAATGGAGAAGAATAGATAAAATAAATTTAAAAAAAATAAAGTATAAAAAAATATTGGTCGGAATCGATATTCGAACTGAGGACCTGCAAAACTGAACGACATGCCTTGCCAATCCAGCCACCAAGCCTCGTAACGCGAAAGCGTCTGAAGGATCTAAGATTCTCATTCCGATTGTAAACGAAAAGTTTTAGGCAAGGTGACAATCTGGTCAAAAAGCACGATGATTTGTATATGAAGGGATTCTGCGCATGTGCGTGAGCTTGACTCTTAAAATGTCGATAAAATATAGGAATCCTTTGGAATTAAATTTTATTTTTGAAGTATATGATTTGGAATAAATCATAGTAATTGTGAGAATAATGGAGAAGAATAGATAAAATAAATTAAAAAAATAATATATAAAAAAATATTATTCGGAATCGATATTCGAACTGAGGACCTGCAAAACTGATCGACATGCTTTGCCCATCCAGCCACCAAGCCTCGTAACACGAGAGCGTCTGAATTGTCTAAGATTCTCATCCGATTGTCCAAGAAAAGTTTTAAGCAAGGTGTCAATCTGATCAAAACGCACAATGATTTGTATACGAATGGATTCTAAGCATGTGCGTGAGCTTGACTCTTAAAATGTCGATAAAATATAGGAATAATTTGGAATTAAATTTCATTTTTGAAGTATATGATTTGGAATCAATCATAGTAATTGTGAGAATAATAGAGCGGAATAGATAAAATAAATTTAAAAAAAAAGAAAATATAAAAAATTGTAGGTCGGTATCGATATTCGAACTGAGGACCTGCAAAACTGAACGACATGCTTTGCCCATCCAGCCAGAAAGCTTCGTAACACGAGAGCGTCTGAAGGATCTAAGATTCTCATTCCGATTTTCCACGAAAAGTTTTAGGCAAGGTGACAATCTGGTCAAAAAGCACAGTGATTTGTATGCGAATGGATTCTGCGCATGTGCGTGAGCTTGACTCTTAAAATGTCGATAAAATATAGGAATCCTTTGGAATTAAATTTTATTTTTGAAGTATATGATTGGGAATAAATCATAGTAATTGTGAGAATAATGGAGAAGAATAGATAAAATAAATTTAAAAAAAAGAAAATATAAAAAAAAATATTGGTCGGAATCAATATTCGAACTGAGGACCTGCAAAACTGAACGACATGCCTTGCCAATCCAGCCATCAAGCCTCGCAACACGAGAGCGTCTGAAGGATCTAAGATTCTCATCCGATTGTCCAAGAAACGTTTTAAGCAAGGTGTCAATCTGATCAAAACGCACAATGATTTGTATGCGAATGGATTCTGCGCATGTGCGTGACCTTGACTCTTAAAATTTCGATAAAATATACTAATCCTTTGGAATTAAATTTTATTTTTGAAGTATATGATTTGGAATAAATCATAGTAATTGTGAGAATAATGGAGAAGAATAGATAAAATAAATTAAAAAAAAAGAAAATATAAAAAAATATTGGTCGGAATCAATATTCGAACTGAGGACCTGCAAAACTGAACGACTTGCTTTGCCCATCCAGCCACCAAGCCTCGTAACACGAGAGCGTCTGAAGGATCTAAGATTCTCATCCGATTGTCCAAGAAAAGTTTTAAGCAAGGTGTCAATGTGATCAAGACGCCCAATGATTTGTATACGAATAAATTCTGCGCATGTGCGTGAGCTTGACTCTTAAAATGTAGATAAAATATAGGAATCCTTTGGAATTATATTTTATTTTTGAAGTATATGATTTGGAATAAATCATGGTAATTGTGAGAATAATGGAGAAGAATAGATAAAATAAATTTAAAAAAATATTGGTCGGAATCAATATTCGAACTGAGGACCTGCAAAACTGAACGACATGAATTGCCAATTCAGCCACCAAGCCTCGTAACACGAGAGCGTCTGAATTGTCTAAGATTCTCATCCGATTGTCCAAGAAAAGTTTTAAGCAAGGTGTCAATCTGATCAAAACGCACAATGATTTGTATACGAATGGATTCTGCGCATGTGCGTGAGCTTGACTCTTAAAATGTCGATAAAATATAGGAATCCTTTGGAATTATATTTTATTTTTGAAGTATATGATTTGGAATAAATCATAGTAATTGTGAGAATAATGGAGAAGAATTGATAAAATAAATAAAAAAAAAATAAAGTATAAAAAAATATAGGTCGGAATCGATATTCGAACTGAGGACCTGCAAAACTGAACGACATGCCTTGCTAATCCAGCCACCAAGCCTCGTAACGCGAAAGCGTCTGAAGGATCTAAGATTCTCATTCCGATTGTAAACGAAAAGTTTTAGGCAAGGTGACAATCTGGTCAAAAAGCACGATGATTTGTATATGTAGGGATTCTGCGCATGTGCGTGAGCTTGACTCTTAAAATGTCGGTAAAATATAGGAATCCTTTGGAATTAAATTTTATTTTTGAAGTATATGATTTGGAATAAATCATAGTAATTGTGAGAATAATGGAGAAGAATAGATAAAATAAATTTAAAAAAATAAAATATGAAAAAATATTGGTAGGAATCGATATTCGAACTGAGGACCTGCAAAACTGAACGACATGCCTTGGCAATCCAGCAATCAAGCCTCGTAACACGAGAGCATCTGAATTGTCTAAGATTGATTGTCCAAGAAAAGTTTTAAGCAAGGTGTCAATCTGATCAAGACGCCCAATGATTTGTATACGAATGGATTCTGCGCATGTGCGTGAGCTTGACTCTTAAAAGGTAGATAAAATATAGGAATGCTTTGGAATTAAATTTTATTTTTGAAGTATATGATTGGGAATAAATCATAGTAATTGTGAGAATAATGGAGAAGAATAGATAAAATAAATTTTAAAAAAAATAAAATATAAAAAAATATTGGTCGGAATCGATATTCGAACTAAGGACCTGCAAAATTGAACGACATGCCTTGCCAATCCAGCCACCAAGCCTCGTAATACGAGAGCGTCTGAATTGTCTAAGATTCTCATCCGAATGTCCAAGAAAAGTTTTAAGCAAGGTGTCAAACTGATCAAAACGCACAATGATTTGTATGCGAATGGATTCTGCGCATGTGCGTGAGCTTGACTCTTAAAATTTCGATAAAATATAGGAATCCTTTGGAATTAAATTTTATTTTTGAAGTATATGATTTGGAATAAATCATAGTAATTGTGAGAATAATGGAGAAGAATAGATAAAATAAATTAAAAAAAAGAAAATATAAAAAAATATTGGTCGGAATCAATATTCGAACTGAGGACCTGCAAAACTGAACGACTTGCTTTGCCCATCCAGCCACGAAGCCTCGTAACACGAGAGCGTCTGAAGGATCTAAGATTCTCATCCGATTGTCCAAGAAAAGTTTTAAGCAAGGTGTCAGTCTGATCAAAACGCACAATGATTTGTATACGAATGGATTCTAAGCATGTGCGTGAGCTTGACTCTTAAAATGTCGATAAAATATAGGAATAATTTGGAATTAAATTTCATTTTTGAAGTATATGATTTGGAATCAATCATAGTAATTGTGAGAATAATGGAGAAGAATAGATAAAATAAATTAAAAAAATAATATATAAAAAAATATTATTCGGAATCGATATTCGAACTGAGGACCTGCAAAACTGAACGACATGCTTTGCCCATCCAGCCACCAAGCCTCGTAACACGAGAGCGTCTGAATTGTCTAAGATTCTCATCCGATTGTCCAAGAAAAGTTTTAAGCAAGGTGTCAATCTGATCAAAACGCACAATGATTTGTATACGAATGGATTCTAAGCATGTGCGTGAGCTTGACTCTTAAAATGTCGATAAAATATAGGAATAATTTGGAATTAAATTTCATTTTTGAAGTATATGATTTGGAATCAATCATAGTAATTGTGAGAATAATAGAGCGGAATAGATAAAATAAATTTAAAAAAAAAGAAAATATAAAAAATTGTAGGTCGGTATCGATATTCGAACTGAGGACCTGCAAAACTGAACGACATGCTTTGCCCATCCAGCCAGCAAGCTTCGTAACACGAGAGCGTCTGAAGGATCTAAGATTCTCATTCCGATTGTCCACGAAAAGTTTTAGGCAAGGTGACAATCTGGTCAAAAAGCACAGTGATTTGTATGCGAATGGATTCTGCGCATGTGCGTGAGCTTGACTCTTAAAATGTCGATAAAATATAGGAATCCTTTGGAATTAAATTTTATTTTTGAAGTATATGATTGGGAATAAATCATAGTAATTGTGAGAATAATGGAGAAGAATTGATAAAATAAATTTAAAAAAAAGAAAATATAAAAAAAAATATTGGTCGGAATCAATATTCGAACTGAGGACCTGCAAAACTGAACGACATGCCTTGCCAATCCAGCCATCAAGCGTCGCAACACGAGAGCGTCTGAAGGATCTAAGATTCTCATCCGATTGTCCAAGAAACGTTTTAAGCAAGGTGTCAATCTGATCAAAACGCACAATGATTTGTATGCGAATGGATTCTGCGCATGTGCGTGACCTTGACTCTTAAAATTTCGATAAAATATACTAATCCTTTGGAATTAAATTTTATTTTTGAAGTATATGATTTGGAATAAATCATAGTAATTGTGAGAATAATGGAGAAGAATAGATAAAATAAATTAAAAAAAAAGAAAATATAAAAAAATATTGGTCGGAATCAATATTCGAACTGAGGACCTGCAAAACTGAACGACTTGCTTTGCCCATCCAGCCACCAAGCCTCGTAACACGAGAGCGTCTGAAGGATCTAAGATTCTCATCCGATTGTCCAAGAAAAGTTTTAAGCAAGGTGTCAATGTGATCAAGACGCCCAATGATTTGTATACGAATGGATTCTGCGCATGTGCGTGAGCTTGACTCTTA
Organism: Argiope bruennichi; assembly: GCF_947563725.1. Classification (NCBI taxonomy): domain Eukaryota; kingdom Metazoa; phylum Arthropoda; class Arachnida; order Araneae; family Araneidae; genus Argiope; species Argiope bruennichi. The sequence continues at coordinate 28,568,183 of NC_079158.1, read as the reverse complement.
AAATGTAGATAAAATATAGGAATCCTTTGGAATTATGTTTTATTTTTGAAGTATATGATTTGGAATAAATCATGGTAATTGTGAGAATAATGGAGAAGAATAGATAAAATAAATTTAAAAAAATATTGGTCGGAATCAATATTCGAACTGAGGACCTGCAAAACTGAACGACATGAATTGCCAATTCAGCCACCAAGCCTCGTAACACGAGAGCGTCTGAATTGTCTAAGATTCTCATCCGATTGTCCAAGAAAAGTTTTAAGCAAGGTGTCAATCTGATCAAAACGCACAATGATTTGTATACGAATGGATTCTGCGCATGTGCGTGAGCTTGACTCTTAAAATGTCGATAAAATATAGGAATCCTTTGGAATTATATTTTATTTTTGAAGTATATGATTTGGAATAAATCATAGTAATTGTGAGAATAATGGAGAAGAATAGATAAAATAAATTAAAAAAAAATAAAGTATAAAAAAATATAGGTCGGAATCGATATTCGAACTGAGGACCTGCAAAACTGAACGACATGCCTTGCTAATCCAGCCACCAAGCCTCGTAACGCGAAAGCGTCTGAAGGATCTAAGATTCTCATTCCGATTGTAAACGAAAAGTTTTAGGCAAGGTGACAATCTGGTCAAAAAGCACGATGATTTGTATATGAAGGGATTCTGCGCATGTGCGTGAGCTTGACTCTTAAAATGTCGGTAAAATATAGGAATCCTTTGGAATTAAATTTTATTTTTGAAGTATATGATTTGGAATAAATCATAGTAATTGTGAGAATAATGGAGAAGAATAGATAAAATAAATTTAAAAAAATAAAATATGAAAAAATATTGGTAGGAATCGATATTCGAACTGAGGACCTGCAAAACTGAACGACATGCCTTGGCAATCCAGCAATCAAGCCTCGTAACACGAGAGCGTCTGAATTGTCTAATATTGATTGTCCAAGAAAAGTTTTAAGCAAGGTGTCAATCTGATCAAGACGCCCAATGATTTGTATACGAATGGATTCTGCGCATGTGCGTGAGCTTGACTCTTAAAAGGTAGATAAAATATAGGAATGCTTTGGAATTAAATTTTATTTTTGAAGTATATGATTGGGAATAAATCATAGTAATTGTGAGAATAATGGAGAAGAATAGATAAAATAAATTTAAAAAAAAATAAAATATAAAAAAATATTGGTCGGAATCGATATTCGAACTAAGGACCTGCAAAACTGAACGACATGCCTTGCCAATCCAGCCACCAAGCCTCGTAATACGAGAGCGTCTGAATTGTCTAAGATTCTCATCCGAATGTCCAAGAAAAGTTTTAAGCAAGGTGTCAAACTGATCAAAACGCACAATGATTTGTATGCGAATGGATTCTGCGCATGTGCGTGAGCTTGACTCTTAAAATTTCGATAAAATATAGGAATCCTTTGGAATTAAATTTTATTTTTGAAGTATATGATTTGGAATAAATCATAGTAATTGTGAGAATAATGGAGAAGAATAGATAAAATAAATTAAAAAAAAAGAAAATATAAAAAAATATTGGTCGGAATCAATATTCGAACTGAGGACCTGCAAAACTGAACGACTTGCTTTGCCCATCCAGCCACCAAGCCTCGTAACACGAGAGCGTCTGAAGGATCTAAGATTCTCATCCGATTGTCCAAGAAAAGTTTTAAGCAAGGTGTCAGTCTGATCAAAACGCACAATGATTTGTATACGAATGGATTCTAAGCATGTGCGTGAGCTTGACTCTTAAAATGTCGATAAAATATAGGAATAATTTGGAATTAAATTTCATTTTTGAAGTATATGATTTGGAATCAATCATAGTAATTGTGAGAATAAAAGAGAAGAATAGATAAAATAAATTAAAAAAAAGAAAATATAAAAAAATATTGGTCGGAATCAATATTCGAACTGAGGACCTGCAAAACTGAACGACTTGCTTTCCCATCCAGCCACCAAGCCTCGTAACACGAGAGCGTCTGAAGGATCTAAGATTCTCATCCGATTGTCCAAGAAAAGTTTTAAGCAAGGTGTCAATGTGATCAAGACGCCCAATGATTTGTATACGAATGGATTCTGCGCATGTGCGTGAGCTTGACTCTTAAAATGTCGATAAAATATAGGAATCCTTTGGAATTAAATTTTATTTTTGAAGTATATGATTTGGAATAAATCATAGTAATTGTGAGAATAATGGAGAAGAATAGATAAAATAAATTAAAAAAATAATATATAAAGAAATATTATTCGGAATCGATATTCGAACTGAGGACCTGCAAAACTGAACGACATGCTTTGCCCATCCAGCCACCATGCCTCGTAACACGAGAGCGTCTGAATTGTCTAAGATTCTCATCCGATTGTCCAAGAAAAGTTTTAAGCAAGGTGTCAATCTGATCAAAACGCACAATGATTTGTATACGAATGGATTCTAAGCATGTGCGTGAGCTTGACTCTTAAAATGTCGATAAAATATAGGAATAATTTGGAATTAAATTTCATTTTTGAAGTATATGATTTGGAATCAATCATAGTAATTGTGAGAATAATAGAGCGGAATAGATAAAATAAATTTAAAAAAAAAGAAAATATAAAAAATTGTAGGTCGGTATCGATATTCGAACTGAGGACCTGCAAAACTGAACGACATGCTTTGCCCATCCAGCCAGCAAGCTTCGTAACACGAGAGCGTCTGAAGGATCTAAGATTCTCATTCCGATTGTCCACGAAAAGTTTTAGGCAAGGTGACAATCTGGTCAAAAAGCACAGTGATTTGTATGCGAATGGATTCTGCGCATGTGCGTGAGCTTGACTCTTAAAATGTCGATAAAATATAGGAATCCTTTGGAATTAAATTTTATTTTTGAAGTATATGATTGGGAATAAATCATAGTAATTGTGAGAATAATGGAGAAGAATTGATAAAATAAATTTAAAAAAAAGAAAATATAAAAAAAAATATTGGTCGGAATCAATATTCGAACTGAGGACCTGCAAAACTGAACGACATGCCTTGCCAATCCAGCCATCAAGCGTCGCAACACGAGAGCGTCTGAAGGATCTAAGATTCTCATCCGATTGTCCAAGAAACGTTTTAAGCAAGGTGTCAATCTGATCAAAACGCACAATGATTTGTATGCGAATGGATTCTGCGCATGTGCGTGACCTTGACTCTTAAAATTTCGATAAAATATACTAATCCTTTGGAATTAAATTTTATTTTTGAAGTATATGATTTGGAATAAATCATAGTAATTGTGAGAATAATGGAGAAGAATAGATAAAATAAATTAAAAAAAAAGAAAATATAAAAAAATATTGGTCGGAATCAATATTCGAACTGAGGACCTGCAAAACTGAACGACTTGCTTTGCCCATCCAGCCACCAAGCCTCGTAACACGAGAGCGTCTGAAGGATCTAAGATTCTCATCCGATTGTCCAAGAAAAGTTTTAAGCAAGGTGTCAATGTGATCAAGACGCCCAATGATTTGTATACGAATGGATTCTGCGCATGTGCGTGAGCTTGACTCTTAAAATGTAGATAAAATATAGGAATCCTTTGGAATTATATTTTATTTTTGAAGTATATGATTTGGAATAAATCATGGTAATTGTGAGAATAATGGAGAAGAATAGATAAAATAAATTTAAAAAAATATTGGTCGGAATCGATATTCGAACTGAGGACCTGCAAAACTGAACGACATGAATTGCCAATTCAGCCACCAAGCCTCGTAACACGAGAGCGTCTGAATTGTCTAAGATTCTCATCCGATTGTCCAAGAAAAGTTTTAAGCAAGGTGTCAATCTGATCAAAACGCACAATGATTTGTATACGAATGGATTCTGCGCATGTGCGTGAGCTTGACTCTTAAAATGTCGATAAAATATAGGAATCCTTTGGAATTATATTTTATTTTTGAAGTATATGATTTGGAATAAATCATAGTAATTGTGAGAATAATGGAGAAGAATAGATAAAATAAATTTAAAAAAAATAAAGTATAAAAAAATATAGGTCGGAATCGATATTCGAACTGAGGACCTGCAAAACTGAACGACATGCCTTGCTAATCCAGCCACCAAGCCTCGTAACGCGAAAGCGTCTGAAGGATCTAAGATTCTCATTCCGATTGTAAACGAAAAGTTTTAGGCAAGGTGACAATCTGGTCAAAAAGCACGATGATTTGTATATGAAGGGATTCTGCGCATGTGCGTGAGCTTGACTCTTAAAATGTCGGTAAAATATAGGAATCCTTTGGAATTAAATTTTATTTTTGAAGTATATGATTTGGAATAAATCATAGTAATTGTGAGAATAATGGAGAAGAATAGATAAAATAAATTAAAAAAAATAATATATAAAAAAATATTATTCGGAATCGATATTCGAACTGAGGACCTGCAAAACTGAACGACATGCTTTGCCCATCCAGCCACCAAGCCTCGTAACACGAGAGCGTCTGAATTGTCTAAGATTCTCATCCGATTGTCCAAGAAAAGTTTTAAGCAAGGTGTCAATCTGATCAAAACGCACAATGATTTGTATACGAATGGAATCTGCGCATGTGCATGAGCTTGACTCTTAAAATGTAGATAAAATATAGGAATCCTTTGGAATTAAATTTTATTTTTGAAGTATATGATTTGGAATAAATCATAGTAATTGTGAGAATAATGGAGAAGAATAGATAAAATAAATTTAAAAAAAATAAAATATGAAAAAATATTGGTAGGAATCGATATTCGAACTGAGGACCTGCAAAACTGAACGACATGCTTTGGCAATCCAGCAATCAAGCCTCGTAACACGAGAGCGTCTGAATTGTCTAAGATTGATTGTCCAAGAAAAGTTTTAAGCACGGTGTCAAACTGATCAAAACGCACAATGATTTGTATGCGAATGGATTCTGCGCATGTGCGTGAGCTTGACTCTTAAAATTTCGATAAAATATAGGATTCCTTTGGAATTAAATTTTATTTTTGAAATATATGATTTGGAATAAATCATAGTAATTGTGAGAATAATGGAGAAGAATAGATAAAATAAATTAAAAAAAAGAAAATATAAAAAAATATTGGTCGGAATCAATATTCGAACTGAGGACCTGCAAAACTGAACGACTTGCTTTGCCCATCCAGCCACCAAGCCTCGTAACACGAGAGCGTCTGAAGGATCTAAGATTCTCATCCGATTGTCCAAGAAAAGTTTTAAGCAAGGTGTCAGTCTGATCAAAACGCACAATGATTTGTATACGAATGGATTCTAAGCATGTGCGTGAGCTTGACTCTTAAAATGTAGATAAAATATAGGAATAATTTGGAATTAAATTTCATTTTTGAAGTATATGATTTGGAATCAATCATAGTAATTGTGAGAATAATAGAGCGGAATAGATAAAATAAATTTAAAAAAAAAGAAAATATAAAAAATTGTAGGTCGGTATCGATATTCGAACTGAGGACCTGCAATACTGAACGACATGCTTTGCCCATCCAGCCAGCAAGCTTCGTAACACGAGAGCGTCTGAAGGATCTAAGATTCTCATTCCGATTGTCCACGAAAAGTTTTAGGCAAGGTGACAATCTGTTCAAAAAGCACAGTGATTTGTATGCGAATGGATTCTGCGCATGTGCGTGAGCTTGACTCTTAAAATTTCGATAAAATATACTAATCCTTTGGAATTAAATTTTATTTTTGAAGTATATGATTTGGAATAAATCATAGTAATTGTGAGAATTATGGAGAAGAATAGAGAAAATAAATTAAAAAAAAGAAAATATAAAAAAATGTTGGTCGGAATCAATATTCGAACTGTGGACCTGCAAAACTGAACGACAAGCTTTGCCCATCCAGCCACCAAGCCTCGTAACACGAGAGCGTCTGAATAATCTAAGATTCTGATCCGATTGTCCAAGAAAAGTTTTAAGCAAGGTGTCAATGTGATCAAGACGCCCAATGATTTGTATACGAATGGATTCTGCGCATGTGCGTGATCTTGACTCTTAAAAGGTAGATAAAATATAGGAATCCTTTGGAATTAAATTTTATTTTTGAAGTATATGATTTGGAATAAATCATAGTAATTGTGAGAATAATGGAGAAGAATAGATAAAATAAATTAAAAAAAAATAAAATATAAAAAAATATTGGTCGGAATCGATATTCGAACTGAGGACCTGCAAAACTGAACGACATGCTTTGCCCATGGAGCCACCAAGCTTCGTAACACGAGAGCGTCTAAAGGCTCTAAGATTTTCATCCGATTGTCCAAGAAAAGTTTTAAGCAAGGTGTCAATCTGATCAAAACGCACAATGATTTGTATACGAATGGATTCTGCGCATGTGCGTGAGCTTCACTCTTAAAATGTCGATAAAATATAGGAATCCTTTGGAATTATATTTTATTTTTGAAGTATATGATTTGGAATAAATCATAGTAATTGTGAGAATAATGGAGAAGAATAGATAAAATAAATTTAAAAAAAATAAAGTATAAAAAATATTGGTCGGAATCGATATTCGAACTGAGGACCTGCAAAACTGAACGACATGCCTTGCCAATCCAGCCACCAAGCCTCGTAACGCGAAAGCCTCTGAAGGATCTAAGATTCTCATTCCGATTGTAAACGAAAAGTTTTAGGCAAGGTGACAATCTGGTCAAAAAGCACGATGATTTGTATATGAATGGATTCTGCGTATGTGCGTGAGCTTGACTCTTAAAATGTCGATAAAATATAGGAATCCTTTGGAATTAAATTTTATTTTTGAAGTATATGATTTGGAATAAATCATAGTAATTGTGAGAATAATAGAGCGGTAAAGATAAAATAAATAAAAAAAAAGAAAACATAAAAAAATGTTGGTCGGAATCGATATTCGAACTGAGGACCAGCAAAACTGAACGACATGCTTTGCCCATGGAGCCACCAAGCTTCGTAACACGAGAGCGTCTAAAGGATCTAAGATTCTCATCCGATTGTCCAAGAAAAGTTTCAAGCAAGGTGTCAATCTGATCAAAACGCACAATGATTTGTATACGAATGGATTCTAAGCATGTGCTTGAGCTTGACTCTTAAAATGTAGATAAAATATAGGAATCCTTTGGAATTATATTTTATTTTTGAAGTATATGATTTGGAATAAATCATGGTAATTGTGAGAATAATGGAGAAGAATAGATAAAATAAATTTAAAAAAAAGAAAATATAAAAAAATATTGGTCGGAATCAATATTCGAACTGAGGACCTGCAAAACTGAACGACATGCCTTGCCAATCCAGCCACCAAGCCTCGCAACACGAGAGCGTCTGAAGGATCTAAGATTCTCATCCGATTGTCCAAGAAACGTTTTAAGCAAGGTATCAATCTGATCAAAACGCACAATGATTTGTATGCGAATGGATTCTGCGCATGTGCGTGAGCTTGACTCTTAAAATTTCGATAAAATATACTAATCCTTTGGAATTAAATTTTATTTTTGAAGTATATGATTTGGAATAAATCATAGTAATTGTGAGAATAATGGAAAAGAATAGATAAAATAAATTAAAAAAAAAAGAAAATATAAAAAAATATTGGTCGGAATCAATATTCGAACTAAGGACCTTCAAAACTGAACGACTTGCTTTGCCCATCCAGCCACCAAGCCTCGTGACACGAGAGCGTCTGAAGGATCTAAGATTCTCATCCGATTGTCCAAGAAAAGTTTTAAGCAAGGTGCCAATATGATCAAGACGCCCAATGATTTGTATACGAATGGATTCTGCGCATGTGCGTGAGCTTGACTCTTAAAAGGTAGATAAAATATAGGAATCCTTTGGAATTAAATTTTATTTTTGAAGTATATGATTTGGTATAAATCATAGTAATTGTCAGAATAATGGAGAAGAATAGATAAAATAAATTTAAAAAAAATAAAATATAAAAAAATATTGGTCGGAATCGATATTCGAACTGAGGACCTGCAAAACTGAACGACATTCTTTGCCCATCCAGCCACCAAAACTCGCAACAGGAGAGCGTCTAGAGGATCTAAGATTCTCATCCGATTGTCCAAGAAAAGTTTTAAGCAAGGTGTCAATCTGATCAAAACGCACAATGATTTGTATACGAATGGATTCTAAGCATGTGCGTGAGCTTGACTCTTAAAATGTCGATAAAATATAGAAATAATTTGGAATTAAATTTCATTTTTGAAGTATATGATTTGGAATCAATCATAGTAATTGTGAGAATAATGGAGTGGAATAGATAAAATAAATTTTAAAAAAAAGGAAACATAAAAAATAGTAGGTCGGAATCGATATTCGAACTGAGGACCTGCAAAACTGAACGACATCTTTGCCCATCCAGCCAGCAAGCTTCGTAACACGAGAGCGTCTGAAGGATCTAAGATTCTCATTCCGATTGTCCACGAAAAGTTTTAGGAAAGGTGACAATCTGATCAAAACGCACAATGATTTGTATACGAATGGATTCTAAGCATGTGCGCGAGCTTGACTCTTAAAATGTCGATAAAATATAGGAATAATTTGGAATTAAATTTCATTTTTGAAGTATATGATTTGGAATAAATCATAGTAATTGTGAGAATAATGGAGAAGAATAGATAAAATAAATTAAAAAAAAAAATAAAATATAAAAAAATATTGGTCGGAATCGATATTCGAAGTGAGGACCAGCAAAACTGAACGACATGCCTTGGCAATCCAGCCACCACGCCTCGTAACACGAGAGCGTCTGAATTGCCTAAGATTCTCATCCGATTGTCCAAGAAAAGTTTTAAGCAAGGTGTCAATCTGATCAAAACGCACAATGATTTGTATACGAATGGATTCTAAGCATGTGCGTGAGCTTGACTCTTAAAATGTCGATAAAATATAGGAATAATTTGGAATTAAATTTCATTTTTGAATTATATGATTTGGAATAAATCATAGTAATTGTGAGAATAATGGAGAAGAATAGATAAAATAAATTAAAAAAAAATAAAATATAAAAAAATATTGGTCGGAATCGATATTCGAACTGAGGACCTGCAAAACTGAACGACATGCTTTGCCCATGGAGCCACCAAGCTTCGTAACACGAGAGCGTCTAAAGGCTCTAAGATTCTCATCCGATTGTCCAAGAAAAGTTTTAAGCAAGGTGTCAATCTGATCAAAACGCACAATGATTTGTATACGAATGGATTCTAAGCATGTGCGTGAGCTTGACTCTTAAAATGTAGATAAAATATAGGAATCCTTTGGAATTATATTTTATTTTTGAAGTATATGATTTGGAATAAATCATGGTAATTGTGAGAATAATGGAGAAGAATAGATAAAATAAATTAAAAAAAATATTGGTCGGAATCGATATTCGAACTGAGGACCTGCAAAACTGAACGACATGAATTTCCAATTCAGCCACCAAGCCTCGTAACACGAGAGCGTCTGAATTGTCTAAGATTCTCATCCGATTGTCCAAGAAAAGTTTTAAGCAAGGTGTCAATCTGATCAAAACGCACAATGATTTGTATACGAATGGATTCTGCGCATGTGCGTGAGCTTGACTCTTAAAATGTCGATAAAATATAGGAATCCTTTGGAATTATATTTTATTTTTGAAGTATATGATTTGGAATAAATCATAGTAATTGTGAGAATAATGGAGAAGAATAGATAAAATAAATTAAAAAAAAATAAAGTATAAAAAATATTGGTCGGAATCGATATTCGAACTGAGGACCTGCAAAACTGAACGACATGCCTTGCCAATCCAGCCACCAAGCCTCGTAACGCGAAAGCCTCTGAAGGATCTAAGATTCTCATTCCGATTGTAAACGAAAAGTTTTAGGCAAGGTGACAATCTGGTCAAAAAGCACGATGATTTGTATATGAATGGATTCTGCGTATGTGCGTGAGCTTGACTCTTAAAATGTCGATAAAATATAGGAATCCTTTGGAATTAAATTTTATTTTTGAAGTATATGATTTGGAATAAATCATAGTAATTGTGAGAATAATAGAGCGGTAAAGATAAAATAAATAAAAAAAAAAGAAAACATAAAAAAATGTTGGTCGGAATCGATATTCGAACTGAGGACCAGCAAAACTGAACGACATGCTTTGCCCATGGAGTCACCAAGCTTCGTAACACGAGAGCGTCTAAAGGATCTAAGATTCTCATCCGATTGTCCAAGAAAAGTTTCAAGCAAGGTGTCAATCTGATCAAAACGCACAATGATTTGTATACGAATGGATTCTAAGCATTTGCTTGAGCTTGACTCTTAAAATGTAGATAAAATATAGGAATCCTTTGGAATTATATTTTATTTTTGAAGTATATGATTTGGAATAAATCATGGTAATTGTGAGAATAATGGAGAAGAATAGATAAAATAAATTTAAAAAAAAGAAAATATAAAAAAATATTGGTCGGAATCAATATTCGAACTGAGGACCTGCAAAACTGAACGACATGCCTTGCCAATCCAGCCACCAAGCCTCGCAACACGAGAGCGTCTGAAGGATCTAAGATTCTCATCCGATTGTCCAAGAAACGTTTTAAGCAAGGTATCAATCTGATCAAAACGCACAATGATTTGTATGCGAATGGATTCTGCGCATGTGCGTGAGCTTGACTCTTAAAATTTCGATAAAATATACTAATCCTTTGGAATTAAATTTTATTTTTGAAGTATATGATTTGGAATAAATCATAGTAATTGTGAGAATAATGGAAAAGAATAGATAAAATAAATTAAAAAAAAAAGAAAATATAAAAAAATATTGGTCGGAATCAATATTCGAACTAAGGACCTTCAAAACTGAACGACTTGCTTTGCCCATCCAGCCACCAAGCCTCGTGACACGAGAGCGTCTGAAGGATCTAAGATTCTCATCCGATTGTCCAAGAAAAGTTTTAAGCAAGGTGCCAATATGATCAAGACGCCCAATGATTTGTATACGAATGGATTCTGCGCATGTGCGTGAGCTTGACTCTTAAAACGTAGATAAAATATAGGAATCCTTTGGAATTAAATTTTATTTTTGAAGTATATGATTTGGTATAAATCATAGTAATTGTGAGAATAATGGAGAAGAATAGATAAAATAAATTTAAAAAAAATAAAATATAAAAAAATATTGGTCGGAATCGATATTCGAACTGAGGACCTGCAAAACTGAACGACATTCTTTGCCCATCCAGCCACCAAAACTCGCAACAGGAGAGCGTCTAGAGGATCTAAGATTCTCATCCGAATGTCCAAGAAAAGTTTTAAGCAAGGTGTCAATCTGATCAAAACGCACAATGATTTGTATACGAATGGATTCTAAGCATGTGCGTGAGCTTGACTCTTAAAATGTCGATAAAATATAGGAATAATTTGGAATTAAATTTCATTTTTGAAGTATATGATTTGGAATCAATCATAGTAATTGTGAGAATAATGGAGTGGAATAGATAAAATAAATTTTTAAAAAAAGGAAACATAAAAAATAGTAGGTCGGAATCGATATTCGAACTGAGGACCTGCAAAACTGAACGACATCTTTGCCCATCCAGCCAGCAAGCTTCGTAACACGAGAGCGTCTGAAGGATCTAAGATTCTCATTCCGATTGTCCACGAAAAGTTTTAGGAAAGGTGACAATCTGATCAAAACGCACAATGATTTGTATACGAATGGATTCTAAGCATGTGCGTGAGCTTGACTCTTAAAATGTCGATAAAATATAGGAATAATTTGGAATTAAATTTCATTTTTGAAGTATATGATTTGGAATAAATCATAGTAATTGTGAGAATAATGGAGAAGAATAGATAAAATAAATTAAAAAAAAAAATAAAATATAAAAAAATATTGGTCGGAATCGATATTCGAACTGAGGACCAGCAAAACTGAACGACATGCCTTGGCAATCCAGCCACCACGCCTCGTAACACGAGAGCGTCTGAATTGCCTAAGATTCTCATCCGATTGTCCAAGAAAAGTTTTAAGCAAGGTGTCAATCTGATCAAAACGCACAATGATTTGTATACGAATGGATTCTAAGCATGTGAGTGAGCTTGACTCTTAAAATGTCGATAAAATATAGGAATAATTTGGAATTAAATTTCATTTTTGAAGTATATGATTTGGAATAAATCATAGTAATTGTGAGAATAATGGAGAAGAATAGATAAAATAAATTAAAAAAAAATAAAATATAAAAAAATATTGGTCGGAATCGATATTCGAACTGAGGACCAGCAAAACTGAACGACATGCCTTGGCAATCCAGCCACCACGCCTCGTAACACGAGAGCGTCTGAATTGCCTAAGTTTCTCATCCGATTGTCCAAGAAAAGTTTTAAGCAAGGTGTCAATCTGATCAAAACGCACAATGATTTGTATACGAATGGATTCTAAGCATGTGCGTGAGCTTGACTCTTAAAATGTCGATAAAATATAGGAATAATTTGGAATTAAATTTCATTTTTGAAGTATATGATTTGGAATAAATCATAGTAATTGTGAGAATAATGGAGAAGAATAGATAAAATAAATTAAAAAAAAATAAAATATAAAAAAATATTGGTCGGAATCGATATTCGAACTGAGGACCAGCAAAACTGAACGACATGCCTTGGCAATCCAGCCACCATTCCTCGTAACACGAGAGCGTCTGAATTGCCTAAGATTCTCATCCGATTGTCCAAGAAAAGTTTTAAGCAAGGTGTCAATCTGATCAAAACGCACAATGATTTGTATACGAATGGATTCTAAGCATGTGCGTGAGCTTGACTCTTAAAATGTCGATAAAATGTAGGAATAATTTGGAATTAAATTTCATTTTTGAAGTATATGATTTGGAATCAATCATAGTAATTGTGAGAATAATGGAGCGGAATACATAAAATAAATTTAAAAAAAAAGAAAACATAAAAAATTGTAGGTCGGAATCGATATTGGAACTGAGGACCTGCAAAACTGAACGACATGCTTTGCCCATCCAGCCACCAAGCTTCGTAACACGAGAGCGTCTGAAGGATCTAAGATTCTCATTCCGATTGTCCACGAAAAGTTTTAGGCAAGGTGACAATCTGGTCAAAAAGCACAGTGATTTGTATGCGAATGGATTCTAAGCATGTGCGTGAGCTTGACTCTTAAAATGTCGATAAAATATAGGAATCCTTTGGAATTAAATTTTATTTGTGAAGTATATGATTTGGAATCAATCATAGTAATTGTGAGAATAATGGAGCGGAATAGATAAAATAAATTTAAAAAAAAAAGAAAACATAAAAAATTGTAGGTCGGAATCGATATTCGAACTGAGGACCTGCAAAACTGAAAGACATGCTTTGCCCATCCAGCCACCAAGCTTCGTAACACGAGAGCGTCTGAAGGATCTAAGATTCTCATCCGATTGTCCAAGAAAAGTTTTAAGCAAGGTAGTCAATCTGATGAAGACGCCCAATGATTTGTATACGAATGGATTCTGCGCATGTGCGTGAGCTTGACTCTTAAAAGGTAGATAAAATATAGGAATCCTTTGGAATTAAATTTTATTTTTGAAGTATATGATTTGGAATAAATCATAGTAATTGTGAGAATAATGGAGAAGAATAGATAAAATAAATTTAAAAAAAATAAAATATAAAAAAATATTGGTCGGAATCGATATTCGAACTGAGGACCTGCAAATCTGAACGACATGCCTTGGCAATCCAGCCACCACGCCTCGTAACACGAGAGCGTATGAATTGTCTAAGATTCTCATCCGATTGTCCAAGAAAAGTTTTAAGCAAGGTGTCAATCTGATCAAAACGCACAATGATTTGTATACGAATGGATTCTAAGCATGTGCGTGAGCTTGACTCTTAAAATGTAGATAAAATATAGGAATCCTTTGGAATTAAATTTTATTTTTGAAGTATATGATTTGGAATAAATCATAGTAATTGTGAGAATAATGGAGTGGAATAGATAAAATAAATTTAAAAAAAAGGAAACATAAAAAATAGTAGGTCGGAATCGATATTCGAACTGAGGACCTGCAAAACTGAACGACATGCTTTGCCCATCCAGCCAGCAAGCTTCGTAACACGAGAGCGTCTGAAGGATCTAAGATTCTCATCCGATTGTAAAAGAAAAGTTTTAAGCAATGTGTCAATCTGATCAAAACGCACAATGATTTGTATACGAATGGATTCTGCGCATGTGCGTGAGCTTGACTCTTAAAATGTCGATAAAATATAGGAATCCTTTGGAATTATATTTTATTTTTGAAGTATATGATTTGGAATCAATCATAGTAATTGTGAGAATAATGGAGGGGAAGAGATAAAATAAATCTAAAAAAAAGAAAACATAAAAAATGTTGGTCGGAATCGATATTCGAACTGAGGACCTGCAAAACTGAACGACTTGCTTTTCCCATCCAGCCACCAAGCCTCGTAACACGAGAGCGTCTGAATTGTCTAAGATTCTCATCCGATTGTCCAAGAAAAGTTTTAAGCAAGGTGTCAATCTGATCAAAACGCACAATGATTTGTATACGAATGGATTCTAAGCATGTGCGTGAGCTTGACTCTTAAAATGTCGATAAAATATAGGAATCCTTTGGAATTAAATTTTATTTTTGAAGTATATGATTTGGAATCAATCATAGTAATTGTGAGAATAAGGGAGGTGAAGAGATAAAATAAATTGAAAAAAAAGAAAACATAAAAAAATGTTGGTCGGAATCGATATTCGAACTGAGGACCTGCAAAACTGATCGACATGCCTTGCCAATCCAGACACTAAGCCTCTTAACACGAGAGCGTCTGAATTGTCTAAGATTCTCATCCGATTGTCTAAGAAAAGTTTTAAGCAAGGTGTCAATCTGATCAAAGCTCACAATGATTTGTATGCGAATGGATTCTGCGCATGTGCGTGAGCTTGACTCTTAAAATGTCGATAAAATATAGGAATAATTTGGAATTAAATTTCATTTTTGAAGTATATGATTTGGAATCAATCATAGTAATTGTGAGAATAATGGAGCGGAATAGATAAAATAAATTAAAAAAAAAGAAAACATAAAAAAATGTTGGTCGGAATCGATATTCGAACTGAGGACCTGCAAAACTGAACGACATGCTTTGCCCATCCAGCCACCAAGCCCCGTAACACGAGAGCGTCTGAAGGATCTAAGATTCTCATCCGATTGTCCAAGAAAAGTTTTAAGCAAGGTGTCAATCTGATCAAAACGCACAATGATTTGTATACGAATGGATTCTGCGCATGTGCGTGAGCTTGACTCTTAAAATGTCGATAAAATATAGGAATCCATTGGAATTAAATTTTATTTTTGAAGTATATGATTTGGAATCAATCATAGTAATTGTGAGAATAATGGAGTGGAATAGATAAAATAATTTTAAAAAAAAAAGGAAACATAAAAAATAGTAGGTCGGAATCGATATTCGAACTGAGGACCTGCAAAACTGAACGACATGCTTTGCCCATCCAGCCAGCAAGCTTCGTAACACGAGAGCGTCTGAAGGATCTAAGATTCTCATCCGATTGTAAAAGAAAAGTTTTAAGCAATGTGTCAATCTGATCAAAACGCACAATGATTTGTATACGAATGGATTCTGCGCATGTGCGTGAGCTTGACTCTTAAAATGTCGATAAAATATAGGAATCCTTTGGAATTATATTTTATTTTTGAAGTATATGATTTGGAATCAATCATAGTAATTGTGAGAATAATGGAGGGGAAGAGATAAAATAAATCTAAAAAAAAGAAAACATAAAAAAATGTTGGTCGGAATCGATATTCGAACTGAGGACCTGCAAAACTGAACGACTTGCTTTTCCCATCCAGCCACCAAGCCTCGTAACACGAGAGCGTCTGAATTGTCTAAGATTCTCATCCGATTGTCCAAGAAAAGTTTTAAGCAAGGTGTCAATCTGATCAAAACGCACAATGATTTGTATACGAATGGATTCTAAGCATGTGCGTGAGCTTGACCCTTAAAATGTCGATAAAATATAGGAATCCTTTGGAATTAAATTTTATGTTTGAAGTATATGATTTGGAATCAATCATAGTAATTGTGAGAATAATGGAGGTGAAGAGATAAAATAAATTTAAAAAAAAGAAAACATAAAAAAATGTTGGTCGGAATCGATATTCGAACTGAGGACCTGCAAAACTGATCGACATGCCTTGCCAATCCAGACACTAAGCCTCTTAACACGAGAGCGTCTGAATTGTCTAAGATTCTCATCCGATTGTCTAAGAAAAGTTTTAAGCAAGGTGTCAATCTGATCAAAGCTCACAATGATTTGTATGCGAATGGATTCTGCGCATGTGCGTGAGCTTGACTCTTAAAATGTCGATAAAATATAGGAATAATTTGGAATTAAATTTCATTTTTGAAGTATATGATTTGGAATCAATCATAGTAATTGTGAGAATAATGGAGCGGAATAGATAAAATAAATTTTAAAAAAAAGGAAACATAAAAAATAGTAGGTCGGAATCGATATTCGAACTGAGGACCTGCAAAACTGAACGACATGCTTTGCCCATCCAGCCAGCAAGCTTCGTAACACGAGAGCGTCTGAAGGATCTAAGATTCTCATCCGATTGTAAAAGAAAAGTTTTAAGCAATGTGTCAATCTGATCAAAACGCACAATGATTTGTATACGAATGGATTCTGCGCATGTGCGTGAGCTTGACTCTTAAAATGTCGATAAAATATAGGAATCCTTTGGAATTATATTTTATTTTTGAAGTATATGATTTGGAATCAATCATAGTAATTGTGAGAATAATGGAGGGGAAGAGATAAAATAAATCTAAAAAAAAGAAAACATAAAAAAATGTTGGTCGGAATCGATATTCGAACTGAGGACCTGCAAAACTGAACGACTTGCTTTTCCCATCCAGCCACCAAGCCTCGTAACACGAGAGCGTCTGAATTGTCTAAGATTCTCATCCGATTGTCCAAGAAAAGTTTTAAGCAAGGTGTCAATCTGATCAAAACGCACAATGATTTGTATACGAATGGATTCTAAGCATGTGCGTGAGCTTGACTCTTAAAATGTCGATAAAATATAGGAATCCTTTGGAATTAAATTTTATTTTTGAAGTATATGATTTGGAATCAATCATAGTAATTGTGAGAATAATGGAGGTGAAGAGATAAAATAAATTTAAAAAAAAGAAAACATAAAAAAATGTTGGTCGGAATCGATATTCGAACTGAGGACCTGCAAAACTGATCGACATGCCTTGCCAATCCAGACACTAAGCCTCTTAACACGAGAGCGTCTGAATTGTCTAAGATTCTCATCCGATTGTCTAAGAAAAGTTTTAAGCAAGGTGTCAATCTGATCAAAGCTCACAATGATTTGTATGCGAATGGATTCTGCGCATGTGCGTGAGCTTGACTCTTAAAATGTCGATAAAATATAGGAATAATTTGGAATTAAATTTCATTTTTGAAGTATATGATTTGGAATCAATCATAGTAATTGTGAGAATAATGGAGCGGAATAGATAAAATAAATTAAAAAAAAAGAAAACATAAAAAAATGTTGGTCGGAATCGATATTCGAACTGAGGACCTGCAAAACTGAACGACATGCTTTGCCCATCCAGCCACCAAGCCCCGTAACACGAGACCGTCTGAAGGATCTAAGATTCTCATCCGATTGTCCAAGAAAAGTTTTAAGCAAGGTGTCAATCTGATCAAAACGCACAATGATTTGTATACGAATGGATTCTGCGCATGTGCGTGAGCTTGACTCTTAAAATGTCGATAAAATATAGGAATAATTTGGAATTAAATTTCATTTTTGAAGTATATGTTTTGGAATCAATCATAGTAATTGTGAGAATAATGGAGCGGAATAGATAAAATAAATTTAAAAAAAAAAAGAAAACATAAAAAATTGTAGGTCGGAATCGATATTCGAACTGAGGACCTGCAAAACTGAACGACATGCTTTGCCCATCCAGCCACCAAGCCTCGTAACACGCGAGCGTCTGAAGGATCTAAGATTCTCATTCCGATTGTCCACGAAAAGTTTTAGGCAAGGTGACAATCTGGTCATAAAGCACAGTGATTTGTATGCGAATGGATTCTGCGCATGTGCGTGAGCTTGACTCTTAAAATGTCGATAAAATATAGGAATAATTTGGAATTAAATTTCATTTTTGAAGTATATGTTTTGGAATCAATCATAGTAATTGTGAGAATAATGGAGCGGAATAGATAAAATAAATTTAAAAAAAAAAAGAAAACATAAAAAATTGTAGGTCGGAATCGATATTCGAACTGAGGACCTGCAAAACTGAACGACATGCTTTGCCCATCCAGCCACCAAGCCTCGTAACACGCGAGCGTCTGAAGGATCTAAGATTCTCATTCCGATTGTCCACGAAAAGTTTTAGGCAAGATGACAATCTGGTCAAAAAGCACAGTGATTTGTATGCGAATGGATTCTGCGCATGTGCGTGAGCTTGACTCTTAAAATTTCGATAAAATATAGGAATCCATTTGAATTAAATTTTATTTTTGAAGTATATGATTTGGAATCAATAATAGTAATTGTGAGAATAATGGAGCGGAATAGATAAAATAAATTTTTTTTAAAAAAAAGAAAACTTAAAAAAATGTTGGTCGGAATCGATATTCGAAATGAGGAGTTGCAAAACTGAACGACATGCATTGGCAATCCAGCCACCAAGCCTCGTAACACGAGAGCGTCTGAAGGATCTAAGATTCTCATCCGATTGTCCAAGAAAAGTTTTAAGCAAGGTGTCAATCTGATCAAAACGCACAATGATTTGTATACGAATGGATTCGGCGCATGTGCGTGAGCTTGACTCTTAAAATGCCGATAAAATATAGGAATCCTTTGGAATTAAATTTTATTTTTGAAGTTTATGATTTGGAATCAATCATAGTAATTGTGAGAATAAGGAGGGGAAGAGATAAAATAAATCTAAAAAAAAAGAAAACATTAAAAATGTTGGTCGGAATCGATATTCGAACTGAGGACCTGCAAAACTGAACGATTTGCTTTGCCCATCCAGCCAAAAAGCCTCGTAACACGAGAGCGTCTGAATTGTCTAAGATTCTCATCCGATTGTCCAAGAAAAGTTTTAAGCAAGGTGTCAATCTGATCAAAACGCACAATGATTTGTTTACGAATGGATTCTAAGCATGTGCGTGAGCTTGACTCTTAAAATGTCGATAAAATATAGGAATAATTTGGAATTAAATTTCATTTTTGAAGTATATGATTTGGAATCAATCATAGTAATTGTGAGAATAATGGAGCGGAATAGATAAAATAAATTTTAAAAAAAAGAAAACATAAAAAATTGTAGGTCGGAATCGATATTCGAACTGAGGACCTGCAAAACCGAACGACATGTTTTGCCCATCCAGCCACCAAGCCTCGTAACACGAGAGCGTCTGAAGGATCTAAGATTATCATCCGATTGTCGAAGAAAAGTTTTAAGCAAGGTGTCAATCTGATGAAAACGCACAATGATTTGTATACGAATGGATTCTGCGCATGTGCTTGAGCTTGACTCTTAAAATGTAGATAAAATATAGGAATCCTTTGGAATTAAATTTTATTTTTGAAGTATATGATTTGGAATAAATCATAGTAATTGTGAGAATAATGGAGAAGAATAGATAAAATAAATTTAAAAAAAAAGAAAATACAAAAAAATATTGGTTGGAATCAATATTCGAACTGAGGACCTGAAAAACTGAACGACATGCTTTGCCCATCCAGCCACCAAGCCTCGTAACACGAGAGCGTCTGAAGAATCTAAGATTCTCATCCGATTGTCCAAGAAAAGTTTTAAGCAAGGTGTCAATCTGATCAAAACGCACAATGATTTGTATACGAATGGATTCTGCGCATGTGCTTGAGCTTCACTCTTAAAATGTCGATAAAATATAGGAATCCTTTGGAATTAAATTTTATTTTTGAAGTATATGATTTGGAATAAATCATAGTAATTGTGAGAATAATGTAGAAGAATAGATAAAATAAATTTAAAAAAAAGAAAATATAAAAAAATATTGGTCGGAATCAATATTCGAACTGAGGACCTGAAAAACTGAACGACATGCTTTGCCCATCCATCACCAAGCCTCGTAACACGAGAGCGTCTGAAGGATCTAAGATTCTCATCCGATTGTCCAAGAAAAGTTTTAAGCAAGGTGTCAATCTGATGAAAACGCAGAATGATTTGTATACGAATGGATTCTGCGCATGTGCTTGAGCTTGACTCTTAAAATGTAGATAAAATATAGGAATCCTTTGGAATTAAATTTTATTTTTGAAGTATATGATTTGGAATAAATCATAGTAATTGTGAGAATAATGGAGAAGAATAGATAAAATAAATTTAAAAAAAAGAAAACATCAAAAAATGTTGTTCGGAATCGATATTCGAACTGAGGACCTGCAAAACTGAACGACATGCTTTGCCCATCCAGCCACCAAGCCTCGTAACACGAGAGCGTCTGAAGGATCTAAGATTCTCATCCGATTGTCCAAGAAAAGTTTTAAGCAAGGTGTCAATCTGATGAAAACGCACAATGATTTGTATACGAATGGATTCTGCGCATGTGCTTGAGCTTCACTCTTAAAATGTCGATAAAATATAGGAACCCTTTGGAATAAAATTTTATTTTTGAAGTATATGATTTGGAATAAATCATAGTAATTGTGAGAATAATGGAGAAGAATAGATAAAATAAATTAAAAAAAAGAAAATATAAAAAAATATTGGTGGGAATCAATATTCGAACTGAAGACCTGCAAAACTGAACGACATGCTTTGCCCATCAAGCCACCAAGCCTCGTAACACGAGAGCGTCTGAAGGATATAAGATTCTCATCCGATTGTCCTAGAAAAGTTTTAAGCAAGGTGTCAATCTGATCAAAACGCACAATGATTTGTATACGAATGGATTCTGCGCATGTGCGTGAGCTTGACTCTTAAAATGTCGATAAAATATAGGAATCCTTTGGAATTAATTTTTATTTTTGAAGTATATGATTTGGAATCAATAATAGTAATTGTGAGAATAATGGAGCGGAATAGATAAAATAAATTTTTTAAAAAAAAAGAAAACATAAAAAAATGTTGGTCGGAATCGATATTCGAACTGAGGACCTTCAAAACTGAACGACATGATTTGCCCATCCAGCCACCAAGCCTCGTAACACGAGAGCGTCTGAAGGATCTAAGATTCTCATCCGATTGTAGAAGAAAAGTTTTTAGCAAGGTGTCAATCTGATCAAAACGCACAATGATTTGTATACGAATGGATTGTGCGCATGTGCTTGAGCTTGACTCTTAAAATGTAGATAAAATATAGGAATCCTTTGGAATTAAATTTTATTTTTGAAGTATATGATTTGGAATAAATCATAGTAATTGTGAGAATAATGGAGAAGAATAGATAAAATAAGTTTTAAAAAAGTAAAATATAAAAAAATATTGGTCGGAATCGATATTCGAAATGAGGAGTTGCAAAACTGAACGACATGCATTGGCAATCCAGCCACCAAGCCTCGTAACACGAGAGCGTCTGAAGGATCTAAGATTCTCATCCGATTGTCCAAGAAAAGTTTTAAGCAAGGTGTCAATCTGATCAAAACGCACAATGATTTGTATACGAATGGATTCTAAGCATGTGCGTGAGCTTGACTCTTAAAATGTCGATAAAATATAGGAATCCTTTGGAATTAAATTTTATTTTTGAAGTATATGATTTGGAATCAATCATAGTAATTGTCAGAATAATGCAGGTGAAGAGATAAAATAAATTTAAAAAAAAGAAAACATAAAAAAATTTTGGTCGGAATCGATATTCGAACTGAGGACCTGCAAAACTGATCGACATGCCTTGCCAATCCAGACACCACGCCTTTTAACACGAGAGCGTCTGAATTGTCTAAGATTCTCATCCGATTGTCCACGAAAAGTTTTAGGCAAGGTGACAATCTGGTCAAAAAGCACAGTGATTTGTATGCGAATGGATTCTGCGCATGTGCGTGAGCTTGACTCTTAAAATTTCGATAAAATATAGGAATCCATTGGAATAAAATTTTATTTTTGAAGTATATGATTTGGAATAAATCATAGTAATTGTGAGAATAATAGAGAAGAATAGATAAAATAAATTAAAAAAAAAAGAAAATATAAAAAAATATTGGTCGGAATCAATATTCGAACTGAGGACCTGCAATACTGAACGACATGCTTTGCACATCCAGCCACCAAGCCTCGTAACACGAGAGCGTCTGAAGGATCTAAGATTCTCATTCGATTGTCCAAGAAAAGTTTTAAGCAAGGTGTCAATCTGATCAAAACGCACAATGATTTGTATACGAATGGATTGTGCGCATGTGCTTGAGCTTGACTCTTAAAATGCCGATAAAATATAGGAATCCTTTGGAATTAAATTTTATTTTTGAAGTATATGATTTGGAATAAATCATAGTAATTGTGAGAATAATGGAGAAGAATAGATAAAATAAGTTTTAAAAAAGTAAAATATAAAAAAATATTGGTCGGAATCGATATTCGAAATGAGGAGTTGCAAAACTGAACGACATGCATTGGCAATCCAGCCACCAAGCCTCGTAACACGAGAGCGTCTGAAGGATCTAAGATTCTCATCCGATTGTCCAAGAAAAGTTTTAAGCAAGGTGTCAATCTGATCAAAACGCACAATGATTTGTATACGAATGGATTCTGCGCATGTGCGTGAGCTTGACTCTTAAAATGCCGATAAAATATAGGAATCCTTTGGAATTAAATTTTATTTTTGAAGTATATGATTTGGAATCAATCATAGTAATTGTGAGAATAAGGAGGGGAAGAGATAAAATAAATCTAAAAAAAAGAAAACATAAAAAAATGTTGGTCGGAATCGATATTCGAACTGAGGACCTGCAAAATTGAACGACTTGCTTTGCCCATCCAGCCACCAAGCCTCGTAACGCGAGAGCGTCTGAATTGTCTAAGATTCTCATCCGATTGTCCAAGAAAAGTTTTAAGCAAGGTGTCAATCTGATCAAAACGCACAATGATTTGTATACGAATGGATTCTAAGCATGTGCGTGAGCTTGACTCTTAAAATGTCGATAAAATATAGGAATAATTTGGAATTAAATTTTATTTTTGAAGTATATGATTTGGAATAAATCATAGTAATTGTGAGAATAATGGAGAAGAATAGATAAAATAAATTAAAAAAAAGAAAATATAAAAAAATATTGGTCGGAATCAATAATCGAAATGAGGACCTGCAAAACTGAACGACTTGTTTTGCCCATCCAGCCACCAAGCCTCGTAACACGAGAACGTCTGAAGGATCTAAGATTCTCATCCGATTGTCCAAGAAAAGGTTTAAGCAAGGTGTCAATCTGATCAAAACGCACAATGATTTGTATACGAATGGATTCTGCGCATGTGCGTGAGCTTGACTCTTAAAATGTCGATAAAATATAGGAATAATTTGGAATTAAATTTCATTTTTGAAGTATATGATTTGGAATCAATCATAGTAATTGTGAGAATAATGGAGCGGAATAGATAAAATAAATTAAAAAAAAACATAAAAAAATGTTGGTCGGAATCGATATTCGAACTGAGGACCTGCAAAACCGAACGACATGTTTTGCCCATCCAGCCACCAAGCCTCGTAACACGAGAGCGTCTGAAGGATCTAAGATTCTCATCCGATTGTCCAAGAAAAGTTTTAAGCAAGGTGTCAATCTGATGAAAACGCAGAATGAATTGTATACGAATGGATTCTGCGCATGTGTTTCAGCTTGACTCTTAAAATGTAGATAAAATATAGGAATCCTTTGGAATTAAATTTTATTTTTGAAGTATATGATTTGGAATAAATCATAGTAATTGTGAGAATAATGGAGAAGAATAGATAAAATAAATTAAAAAAAAAAGAAAACATCAAAAAATGTTGTTCGGAATCGATATTCGAACTGAGGACCTGCAAAACTGAACGACATGCTTTGCCCATCCAGCCACCAAGCCTCGTAACACGAGAGCGTCTGAAGGATCTAAGATTCTCATTCCGATTGTCCACGAAAAGTTTTAGGCAAGGTGACAATCTGGTCAAAAAGCACAGTGATTTGTATGCGAATGGATTCTGCGCATGTGCGTGAGCTTGACTCTTAAAATTTCGATAAAATATAGGAATCCATTGGAATTAAATTTTATTTTTGAAGTATATGATTTGGAATAAATCATAGTAATTGTGAGAATAATGGAGAAGAATAGATAAAATAAATTAAATAAAAAAGAAAATATAAAAAAATATTGGTGGGAATCAATATTCGAACTGAAGACCTGCAAAACTGAACGACATGCTTTGCCCATCAAGCCACCAATCCTCGTAACACGAGAGCGTCTGAAGGATATAAGATTCTCATCCGATTGTCCTAGAAAAGTTTTAAGCAAGGTGTCAATCTGATCAAAACGCACAATGATTTGTATACGAATGGATTCTGCGCATGTGCGTGAGCTTGACTCTTAAAATGTCGATAAAATATAGGAATCCTTTGGAATTAATTTTTATTTTTGAAGTATATGATTTGGAATCAATAATAGTAATTGTGAGAATAATGGAGCGGAATAGATAAAATAAATTTTTTTTAAAAAAAGAAATTATAAAAAAATGTTGGTCGGAATCGATATTCGAACTGAGGACCTTCAAAACTGAACGACATGATTTGCCCATCCAGCCACCAAGCCTCGTAACACGAGAGCGTCTGAAGGATCTAAGATTCTCATCCGATTGTAGAAGAAAAGTTTTAAGCAAGGTGTCAATCTGATCAAAACGCACAATGATTTGTATACGAATGGATTGTGCGCATGTGCGTGAGCTTGACTCTTAAAATGTCGATAAAATATAGGAATCCTTTGGAATTAAATTTTATTTTTGAAGTATATGATTTGGAATAAATCATAGTAATTGTGAGAATAATGGAGAAGAATAGATAAAATAAGTTTTAAAAAAGTAAAATATAAAAAAATATTGGTCGGAATCGATATTCGAAATGAGGAGTTGCAAAACTGAACGACATGCTTTGCCCATCCAGCCACCAAACCTCGTAACACGAGAGCGTCTGAAGGATCTAAGATTCTCATCCGATTGTCCAAGAAAAGTTTTAAGCAAGGTGTCAATCTGATCAAAACGCACAATGATTTGTATACGAATGGATTCTAAGCATGTGCGTGAGCTTGACTCTTAAAATGTCGATAAAATATAGGAATCCTTTGGAATTAAATTTTATTTTTGAAGTATATGATTTGGAATCAATCATAGTAATTGTGAGAATAATGGAGGGGAATAGATAAAATAAATTTAAAAAAAAAAGAAAACATAAAAAAATGTTGGGCGGAATCGATATTCGAACTGAGGACCTGCAAAACTGAACGACTTGCTTTGCCCATCCAGCCACCAAAACTCGCAACACGAGAGCGTTTGAAGGATCTAAGATTCTCATTCCGATTGTCCACGAAAAGTTTTAAGCAAGGTGTCAATCTGATCAAAACGCACAATGATTTGTATACGAATGGATTCTGCGCATGTGCGTGAGCTTGACTCTTAAAATGTCAATAAAATATAGGAATAATTTGGAATTAAATTTCATTTTTGAAGTATATGATTTGGAATCAATCATAGTAATTGTGAGAATAATGGAGCGGAATAGATAAAATAAATTTAAAAAAAAAGAAAACATAAAAAATTGTAGGTCGGAATCGATATTCGAAATGAGGACCTGCAAAACTGAACGACATGCTTTGCACATCCAGCCACCAAGCTTCGTAACACGAGAGCGTCTGAAGGATCTAAGATTCTAATCCGATTGTCCAAGAAAAGTTTTAAGCAAGGTGTCAATCTGATCAAAACGCACAATGATTTGTATACGAATGGATTCTGCGCATGTGCTTGAGCTTCACTCTTAAAATGTCGATAAAATATAGGAATCCTTTGGAATTAAATTTTATATTTGAAGTATATGATTTGGAATAAATCATAGTAATTGTGAGAATAATGGAGAAGAATAGATAAAATAAATTTAAAAAAAAGAAAATATAAAAAAATATTGGTCGGAATCAATATTCGAACTGAGGACCTGCAAAACTGAACGACATGCTTTGCCCATCCAGCCAACAAGCCTCGTAACACGAGAGCGTCTGATTTATTTAAGATTCTCATCCGATTGTCCAAGAAAAGTTTTAAGCAAGATGTAAATCTGATGAAAACGCAGAATGATTTGTATACGAATGGATTCTGCGCATGTGCTTGAGCTTGACTCTTAAAATGTAGATAAAATTTAGGAATCCTTTGGAATTAAATTTTATTTTTGAAGTATATGATTTGGAATAAATCATAGTAATTGTGAGAATAATGGAGAAGAATAGATAAAATAAATTTAAAAAAAAAGAAAACATAAAAAAATGTTGGTCGGAATCGATATTCGAACTGAAGACCTGCAAAACTGAACGACTTGCTTTGCCCATCCAGCCACCAAAACTCGCAACACGAGAGCGTCTAAAGGATCTAAGATTCTCATCCGATTGTCCAAGAAAAGTTTTAAGCAAGGTGTCAATCTGATGAAAACGCACAATGATTTGTATACGAATGGATTCTGCGCATGTGCTTGAGCTTCACTCTTAAAATGTCGATAAAATATAGGAACACTTTGGAATTAAATTTTATTTTTGAAGTATAAGATTTGGAATCAATCATAGTAATTGTGAGAATAATGGAGGGGAATAGATAAAATAAATTTAAAAAAAAAGAAAACATAAAAAAATGTTGGTCGGAATCGATATTCGAACTGAGGACCTGCAAAACTGAACGACTTGCTTTGCCCATCCAGCCACCAAAACTCGCAACACGAGAGCGTCTAAAGGATCTAAGATTCTCATCCGATTGTCCAAGAAAAGTTTTAAGCAAGGTGTCAATCTGATCAAAACGCACAATGATTTGTATACGAATGGATTCTGCGCATGTGCGTGAGCCTGACTCTTAAAATGTCGATAAAATATAGGAATAATTTGGAATTAAATTTCATTTTTGAAGTATATGATTTGGAATCAATCATAGTAATTGTGAGAATAATGGAGCGGAATAGATAAAATAAATTTAAAAAAAAAGAAAACATAAAAAAATGTTGGTCGGAATCGATATTCGAACTGAGGACCTGCAAAACTGAACGACATGCTTTGCCCATCCAGCCACCAAGCCTCGTAACACGAGAGCGTCTGAAGGATCTAAGATTCTCATCCGATTGTCCAAGAAAAGTTTTAAGCAAGGTGTCAATCTGATCAAAACGCACAATGATTTGTATACGAATGGATTCTGCGCATGTGCGTGAGCTTGACTCTTAAAATGTCGATAAAATATAGGAATAATTTGGAATTAAATTTCATTTTTGAAGTATATGTTTTGGAATCAATCATAGTAATTGTGAGAATAATGGAGCGGAATAGATAAAATAAATTTAAAAAAAAAAGAAAACATAAAAAATTGTAGGTCGGAATCGATATTCGAACTGAGGACCTGCAAAACTGAACGACATGCTTTGAACATCCAGCCACCAAGCCTCGTAACACGAGAGCGTCTGAAGGATCTAAGAATCTCATTCCGATTGTCCACGAAAAGTTTTAGGCAAGGTGACAATCTGGTCAAAAAGCACAGTGATTTGTATGCGAATGGATTCTGCGCATGTGCGTGAGCTTGACTCTTAAAATTTCGATAAAATATAGGAATCCATTGGAATTAAATTTTATTTTTGAAGTATATGATTTGGAATAAATCATAGTAATTGTGAGAATAATGGAGAAGAATAGATAAAATAAATTAAAAAAAAAGAAAATATAAAAAAATATTGGTGGGAATCAATATTCGAACTGAAGACCTGCAAAACTGAACGACATGCTTTGCCCATCAAGCCACCAAGCCTCGTAACACGAGAGCGTCTGAAGGATATAAGATTCTCATCCGATTGTCCTAGAAAAGTTTTAAGCAAGGTGTCAATCTGATCAAAACGCACAATGATTTGTATACGAATGGATTCTGCGCATGTGCGTGAGCTTGACTCTTAAAATGTCGATAAAATATAGGAATCCTTTGGAATTAATTTTTATTTTTGAAGTATATGATTTGGAATCAATAATAGTAATTGTGTGAATAATGGAGCGGAATAGATAAAATAAATTTTTTTTAAAAAAAGAAAACATAAAAAAATGTTGGTCGGAATCGATATTCGAAATGAGGAGTTGCAAAACTGAACGACATGCATTGGCAATCCAGCCACCGAGCCTCGTAATACGAGAGCGTCTGAAGGATCTAAGATTCTCATCCGATTGTCCAAGAAAAGTTTTAAGCAAGGTGTCAATCTGATCAAAACGCACAATGATTTGTATACGAATGGATTCTAAGCATGTGCGTGAGCTTGACTCTTAAAATGTCGATAAAATATAGGAATCCTTTGGAATTAAATTTTATTTTTGAAGTATATGATTTGGAATCAATCATAGTAATTGTCAGAATAATGGAGGTGAAGAGATAAAATAAATTTAAAAAAAAGAAAACATAAAAAAATTTTGGTCCGAATCGATATTCGAACTGAGGACCTGCAAAACTGACCGACATGCCTTGCCAATCGAGACACCACGCCTCTTAACACGAGAGCGTCTGAATTGTCTAAGATTCTCATCCGATTGTCCACGAAAAGTTTTAGGCAAGGTGACAATCTGGTCAAAAAGCACAGTGATTTGTATGCGAATGGATTCTGCGCATGTGCGTGAGCTTGACTCTTAAAATTTCGATAAAATATAGGAATCCATTGGAATAAAATTTTATTTTTGAAGTATATGATTTGGAATAAATCATAGTAATTGTGAGAATAATGGAGAAGAATAGATAAAATAAATTAAAAAAAAAGAAAATATAAAAAAATATTGGTCGGAATCAATATTCGAACTGAGGACCTGCAATACTGAACGACATGCTTTGCACATCCAGCCACCAACCTCGTAACACGAGAGCGTCTGAAGGATCTAAGATTCTCATTCAATTGTCCAAGAAAAGTTTTAAGCAAGGTGTCAATCTGATCAAAACGCACAATGATTTGTATACGAATGGATTCTGCGCATGTGCGTGAGCTTGACTCTTAAAATGTCGATAAAATATAGGAATCCTTTGGAATTAATTTTTATTTTTGAAGTATATGATTTGGAATCAATAATAGTAATTGTGAGAATAATGGAGGGGAATAGATAAAATAAATTTAAAAAAAAAAAAGAAAACATAAAAAAATGTTGGTCGGAATCGTTATTCGAACTGAGGACCTGCAAAACTGAACGACATGCTTTGCCCATCCAGCCACCAAACCTCGTAACACGAGAGCGTCTGAAGGATCTAAGATTCTCATCCGATTGTCCAAGAAAAGTTTTAAGCAAGGTGTCAATCTGATCAAAACGCACAATGATTTGTATACGAATGGATTCTAAGCATGTGCGTGAGCTTGACTCTTAAAATGTCGATAAAATATAGGAATCCTTTGGAATTAAATTTTATTTTTGAAGTATATGATTTGGAATCAATCATAGTAATTGTGAGAATAATGGTGGGGAATAGATAAAATAAATTTAAAAAAAAAAAGAAAACATAAAAAAATGTTGGGCGGAATCGATATTCGAATTGAGGACCTGCAAAACTGAACGACTTGCTTTGCCCATCCAGCCACCAAAACTCGCAACACGAGAGCGTTTGAAGGATCTAAGATTCTCATTCCGATTGTCCACGAAAAGTTTTAAGCAAGGTGTCAATCTGATCAAAACGCACAATGATTTGTATACGAATGGATTCTGCGCATGTGCGTGAGCTTGACTCTTAAAATGTCGATAAAATATAGGAATAATTTGGAATTAAATTTCATTTTTGAAGTATATGATTTGGAATCAATCATAGTAATTGTGAAAATAATGGAGCGGAATAGATAAAATAAATTAAAAAAAAAGAAAACATAAAAAATTGTAGGTCGGAATCGATATTCGAACTGAGGACCTGCAAAACTGAACAACATGCTTTGCCCATCCAGCCACCAAGCTTCGTAACACGAGAGCGTCTGAAGGATCTAAGATTCTCATCCGATTGTCCAAGAAAAGTTTTAAGCAAGGTCTCAATCTGATCAAAACGCACAATGATTTGTATACGAATGGATTCTGCGCATGTGCTTGAGCTTCACTCTTAAAATCTCGATAAAATATAGGAATCCTTTGGAATTAAATTTTATTTTTGAAGTATATGATTTGGAATAAATCATAGTAATTGTGAGAATAATGGAGAAGAATAGATAAAATAAATTTTAAAAAAAAGAAAACATAAAAAAATGTTGGTCGGAATCGATATTCGAACTGAAGACCTGCAAAACTGAACGACTTGCTTTGCCCATCCAGCCACCAAAACTCGCAACACGAGAGCGTCTAAAGGATCTAAGATTCTCATCCGATTGTCCAAGAAAAGTTTTAAGCAAGGTGTCAATCTGATCAAAACGCACAATGATTTGTATACGAATGGATTCTGCGCATGTGCGTGAGCTTGACTCTTAAAATGTCGATAAAATATAGGAATAATTTGGAATTAAATTTCATTTTTGAAGTATATGATTTGGAATCAATCATAGTAATTGTGAGAATAATGGAGCGGAATAGATAAAATAAATTTTAAAAAAAAGAAAATATAAAAAATTGTAGGTCGGAATCGATATTCGAACTGAGGACCTGCAAAACTGAACGACATGCTTTGCCCATCCAGCCACCAAGCTTCGTAACACGAGAGCGTCTGAAGGATCTAAGATTCTCATTCCGATTGTCAACGAAAAGTTTTAGGCAATGTGACAATCTGGTCAAAAAGCACAGTGATTTGTATGCGAATGGATTCTGCGCATGTGCGTGAGCTTGACTCTTAAAATTTCGATAAAATATAGGAATCCATTGGAATTAAATTTTATTTTTGAAGTATATGATTTGGAATAAATCATAGTAATTGTGAGAATAATGGAGAAGAATAGATAAAATAAATTAAAAAAAAAAGAAAATATAAAAAAATATTGGTCGGAATCAATAATCGAACTGAGGACCTGCAAAACTGAACGACTTGTTTTGCCCATCCAGCCACCAAGCCTCGTAACACGAGAACGTCTGAAGGATCTAAGATTCTCATCCGATGGTCCAAGAAAAGGTTTAAGCAAGGTGTCAATCTGATCAAAACGCACAATGATTTGTATACGAATGGATTCTGCGCATGTGCGTGAGCTTGACTCTTAAAATGTCGATAAAATATAGGAATCCTTTGGAATTAAATTTTATTTTTGAAGTATATGATTTGGAATCAATCATAGTAATTGTCAGAATAATGGAGGTGAAGAGATAAAATAAATTTAAAAAAAAGAAAACATAAAAAAATTTTGGTCCGAATCGATATTCGAACTGAGGACCTGCAAAACTGACCGACATGCCTTGCCCATCGAGACACCACGCCTCTTAACACGAGAGCGTCTGAATTGTCTAAGATTCTCATCCGATTGTCCACGAAAAGTTTTAGGCAAGGTGACAATCTGGTCAAAAAGCACAGTGATTTGTATGCGAATGGATTCTGCGCATGTGCGTGAGCTTGACTCTTAAAATTTCGATAAAATATAGGAATCCATTGGAATAAAATTTTATTTTTGAAGTATATGATTTGGAATAAATCATAGTAATTGTGAGAATAATGGAGAAGAATAGATAAAATAAATTTAAAAAAAAGAAAATATAAAAAAATATTGGTCGGAATCAATATTCGAACTGAGGACCTGCAATACTGAACGACATGCTTTGCACATCCAGCCACCAACCTCGTAACACGAGAGCGTCTGAAGGATCTAAGATTCTCATTCGATTGTCCAAGAAAAGTTTTAAGCAAGGTGTCAATCTGATCAAAACGCACAATGATTTGTATACGAATGGATTCTGCGCATGTGCGTGAGCTTGACTCTTAAAATGTCGATAAAATATAGGAATCCTTTGGAATTAATTTTTATTTTTGAAGTATATGATTTGGAATCAATAATAGTAATTGTGAGAATAATGGAGGGGAATAGATAAAATAAATTTAAAAAAAAAAAGAAAACATAAAAAAATGTTGGTCGGAATCGTTATTCGAACTGAGGACCTGCAAAACTGAACGACATGCTTTGCCCATCCAGCCACCAAACCTCGTAACACGAGAGCGTCTGAAGGATCTAAGATTCTCATCCGATTGTCCAAGAAAAGTTTTAAGCAAGGTGTCAATCTGATCAAAACGCACAATGATTTGTATACGAATGGATTCTAAGCATGTGCGTGAGCTTGACTCTTAAAATGTCGATAAAATATAGGAATCCTTTGGAATTAAATTTTATTTTTGAAGTATATGATTTGGAATCAATCATAGTAATTGTGAGAATAATGGTGGGGAATAGATAAAATAAATTAAAAAAAAAAGAAAACATAAAAAAATGTTGGGCGGAATCGATATTCGAACTGAGGACCTGCAAAACTGAACGACTTGCTTTGCCCATCCAGCCACCAAAACTCGCAACACGAGAGCGTTTGAAGGATCTAAGATTCTCATTCCGATTGTCCACGAAAAGTTTTAAGCAAGGTGTCAATCTGATCAAAACGCACAATGATTTGTATACGAATGGATTCTGCGCATGTGCGTGAGCTTGACTCTTAAAATGTCGATAAAATATAGGAATAATTTGGAATTAAATTTCATTTTTGAAGTATATGATTTGGAATCAATCATAGTAATTGTGAGAATAATGGAGCGGAATAGATAAAATAAATTTAAAAAAAAAGAAAATATAAAAAATTGTAGGTCGGAATCGATATTCGAACTGAGGACCTGCAAAACTGAACGACATGCTTTGCCCATCCAGCCACCAAGCTTCGTAACACGAGAGCGTCTGAAGGATCTAAGATTCTCATTCCGATTGTCAACGAAAAGTTTTAGGCAATGTGACAATCTGGTCAAAAAGCACAGTGATTTGTATGCGAATGGATTCTGCGCATGTGCGTGAGCTTGACTCTTAAAATTTCGATAAAATATAGGAATCCATTGGAATTAAATTTTATTTTTGAAGTATATGATTTGGAATAAATCATAGTAATTGTGAGAATAATGGAGAAGAATAGATAAAATAAATTTAAAAAAAAAGAAAATATAAAAAAATATTGGTCGGAATCAATAATCGAACTGAGGACCTGCAAAACTGAACGACTTGTTTTGCCCATCCAGCCACCAAGCCTCGTAACACGAGAACGTCTGAAGGATCTAAGATTCTCATCCGATGGTCCAAGAAAAGGTTTAAGCAAGGTGTCAATCTGATCAAAACGCACAATGATTTGTATACGAATGGATTCTGCGCATGTGCGTGAGCTTGACTCTTAAAATGTCGATAAAATATAGGAATAATTTGGAATTAAATTTCATTTTTGAAGTATATAATTTGGAATCAATCATAGTAATTGTGAGAATAATGGAGCGGAATAGATAAAATAAATTAAAGAAAAAAAAAACATAAAAAAATGTTGGTCGGAATCGATATTCGAACTGAGGACCTGCAAAACCGAACGACATGTTTTGCCCATCCAGCCAAAAAGCCTCGTAACACGAGAGCGTCTGAAGGATCTAAGATTCTCATCCGATTGTCGAAGAATAGTTTTAAGCAAGGTGTCAATCTGATGAAAACGCACAATGATTTGTATACGAATGGATTCTGCGCATGTGCTTGAGCTTGACTCTTAAAATGTAGATAAAATATAGGAATCCTTTGGAATTAAATTTTATTTTTGAAGTATATGATTTGGAATAAATCATAGTAATTGTGAGAATAATGGAGAAGAATAGATAAAATAAATTTAAAAAAAAAGAAAACATAAAAAAATACTGGTTGGAATCAATATTCGAACTGAGGACCTGCAAAACTGAACGACATGCTTTGCCCATCCAGCCACCAAGCCTCGTAACACGAGAGCGTCTGAAGAATCTAAGATTCTCATTAGATTGTCCAAGAAAAGTTTTAAGCAAGGTGTCAATCTGATCAAAACGCACAATGATTTGTATACGAATGGATTCTGCGCATGTGCTTGAGCTTCACTCTTAAAATGTCGATAAAATATAGGAATCCTTTGGAATTAAATTTTATTTTTGAAGTATATGATTTGGAATAAATCATAGTAATTGTGAGAATAATGGAGAAGAATAGATAAAATAAATTTAAAAAAAAGAAAATATAAAAAAATATTGGTCGGAATCAATATTCGAACTGAGGACCTGCAAAACTGAACGACATGCTCTGCCCATCCAGCCACCAAGCCTCGTAACACGAGAGCGTCTGAAGGATCTAAGATTCTCATCCGATTGTCCAAGAGAAGTTTTAAGCAAGGTGTCAATCTGATGAAAACGCAGAATGATTTGTATACGAATGGATTCTGCGCATGTGCTTGAGCTTGACTCTTAAAATGTAGATAAAATTAGGAATCCTTTGGAATTAAATTTTATTTTTGAAGTATATGATTTGGAATAAATCATAGTAATTGTGAGAATAATGGAGAAGAATAGATAAAATAAATTTAAAAAAAAAAGAAAACATCAAAAAATGTTGGTCGGAATCGATATTCGAACTGAGGACCTGCAAAACTGAACGACATGCTTTGCCCATCCAGCCACCAAGCCTCGTAACACGAGAGCGTCTGAAGGATCTAAGATTCTCATCCGATTGTCCAAGAAAAGTTTTAAGCAAGGTGTCAATCTGACGAAAACGCACAATGATTTGTATACGAATGGATTCTGCGCATGTGCTTGAGCTTCACTCTTAAAATGTCGATAAAATATAGGAATAATTTGGAATTAAATTTCATTTTTGAAGTATATGATTTGGAATCAATCATAGTAATTGTGAGAATAATGGAGAAGAATAGATAAAATAAATTTAAAAAAAAAAGAAAACATAAAAAAATGTTGGTCGGAATCGATATTCGAACTGAAGACCTGCGAAACTGAACGACTTGCTTTGCCCATCCAGCCACCAAAACTCGCAACACGAGAGCGTCTAAAGGATCTAAGATTCTCATCCGATTGTCCAAGAAAAGTTTTAAGCAAGGTGTCAATCTGATCAAAACGCACAATGATTTGTATACGAATGGATTCTGCGCATGTGCGTGAGCTTGACTCTTAAAATGTCGATAAAATATAGGAATAATTTGGAATTAAATTTCATTTTTGAAGTATATGATTTGGAATCAATCATAGTAATTGTGAGAATAATGGAGCGGAATAGATAAAATAAATTTAAAAAAAAAGAAAACATAAAAAATTGTAGGTCGGAATCGATATTCGAACTGAGGACCTGCAAAACTGAACGACATGCTTTGCCCATCCAGCCACCAAGCTTCGTAACACGAGAGCGTCTGAAGGGTCTAAGATTCTCATTCCGATTGTCAACGAAAAGTTTTAGGCAATGTGACAATCTGGTCAAAAAGCACAGTGATTTGTATGCGAATGGATTCTGCGCATGTGCGTGAGCTTGACTCTTAAAATTTCGATAAAATATAGGAATCCATTGGAATTAAATTTTATTTTTGAAGTATATGATTTGGAATAAATCATAGTAATTGTGAGAATAATGGAGAAGAATAGATAAAATAAATTAAAAAAAAAAGAAAATATAAAAAAATATTGGTCGGAATCAATAATCGAACTGAGGACCTGCAAAACTGAACGACTTGTTTTGCCCATCCAGCCACCAAGCCTCGTAACACGAGAACGTCTGAAGGATCTAAGATTCTCATCCGATGGTCCAAGAAAAGGTTTAAGCAAGGTGTCAATCTGATCAAAACGCACAATGATTTGTATACGAATGGATTCTGCGCATGTGCGTGAGCTTGACTCTTAAAATGTCGATAAAATATAGGAATAATTTGGAATTAAATTTCATTTTTGAAGTATATAATTTGGAATCAAACATAGTAATTGTGAGAATAATGGAGCGGAATAGATAAAATAAATTAAAGAAAAAAAAAAACATAAAAAAATGTTGGTCGGAATCGATATTCGAACTGAGGACCTGCAAAACCGAACGACATGTTTTGCCCATCCAGCCAAAAAGCCTCGTAACACGAGAGCGTCTGAAGGATCTAAGATTCTCATCCGATTGTCGAAGAATAGTTTTAAGCAAGGTGTCAATCTGATGAAAACGCACAATGATTTGTATACGAATGGATTCTGCGCATGTGCTTGAGCTTGACTCTTAAAATGTAGATAAAATATAGGAATCCTTTGGAATTAAATTTTATTTTTGAAGTATATGATTTGGAATAAATCATAGTAATTGTGAGAATAATGGAGAAGAATAGATAAAATAAATTTTAAAAAAAAGAAAACATAAAAAAATACTGGTTGGAATCAATATTCGAACTGAGGACCTGCAAAACTGAACGACATGCTTTGCCCATCCAGCCACCAAGCCTCGTAACAGGAGAGCGTCTGAAGAATCTAAGATTCTCATTAGATTGTCCAAGAAAAGTTTTAAGCAAGGTGTCAATCTGATCAAAACGCACAATGATTTGTATACGAATGGATTCTGCGCATGTGCTTGAGCTTCACTCTTAAAATGTCGATAAAATATAGGAATCCTTTGGAATTAAATTTTATTTTTGAAGTATATGATTTGGAATAAATCATAGTAATTGTGAGAATAATGGAGAAGAATAGATAAAATAAATTTAAAAAAACGAAAATATAAAAAAATATTGGTCGGAATCAATATTCGAACTGAGGACCTGCAAAACTGAACGACATGCTCTGCCCATCCAGCCACCAAGCCTCGTAACACGAGAGCGTCTGAAGGATCTAAGATTCTCATCCGATTGTCCAAGAGAAGTTTTAAGCAAGGTGTCAATCTGATGAAAACGCACAATGATTTGTATACGAATGGATTCTGCGCATGTGCTTGAGCTTCACTCTTAAAATGTCGATAAAATATAGGAATAATTTGGAATTAAATTTCATTTTTGAAGTATATGATTTGGAATCAATCATAGTAATTGTGAGAATAATGGAGGGGAATAGATAAAATAAATTTAAAATAAAGAAAACATTAAAAAATGTTGGTCGGAATCGATATTCGAACTGAGGACCTGCAAAACTGAACGACTTGCTTTGCCCATCCAGCCACCAAAACTCGCAACACGAGAGCGTCTAAAGGATCTAAGATTCTCATCCGATTGTCCAAGAAAAGTTTTAAGCAAGGTGTCAATCTGATCAAAACGCACAATGATTTGTATACGAATGGATTCTGCGCATGTGCGTGAGCTTGACTCTTAAAATGTCGAAAAAATATAGGAATAATTTGGAATTAAATTTCATTTTTGAAGTATATGATTTGGAATCAATCATAGTAATTGTGAGAATAATGGAGCGGAATAGATAAAATAAATTTAAAAAAAAAGAAAACATAAAAAATTGTAGGTCGGAATCGATATTCGAACTGAGGACCTGCAAAACTGAACGACATGCTTTGCCCATCCAGCCACCAAGCTTCGTAACACGAGAGTGTCTGAAGGATCTAAGATTCTCATTCCGATTGTCAACGAAAAGTTTTAGGCAATGTGACAATCTGGTCAAAAAGCACAGTGATTTGTATGCGAATGGATTCTGCGCATGTGCGTGAGCTTGACTCTTAAAATTTCGATAAAATATAGGAATCCATTGGAATTAAATTTTATTTTTGAAGTATATGATTTGGAATAAATCATAGTAATTGTGAGAATAATGGAGAAGAATAGATAAAATAAATTAAAAAAAAAGAAAATATAAAAAAATATTGGTCGGAATCAATAATCGAACTGAGGACCTGCAAAACTGAACGACTTGTTTTGCCCATCCAGCCACCAAGCCCCGTAACACGAGAACGTCTGAAGGATCTAAGATTCTCATCCGATTGTCCAAGAAAAGGTTTAAGCAAGGTGTCAATCTGATCAAAACGCACACTGATTTGTATACGAATGGATTCTGCGCATGTGCGTGAGCTTGACTCTTAAAATGTCGATAAAATATAGGAATAATTTGGAATTAAATTTCATTTTTGAAGTATATGATTTGGAATCAATCATAGTAATTGTGAGAATAATGGAGCGGAATAGATAAAATAAATTAAAAAAAAAAAACATAAAAAAATGTTGGTCGGAATCGATATTCGAACTGA
Source organism: Argiope bruennichi (assembly GCF_947563725.1). Lineage (NCBI taxonomy): Eukaryota > Metazoa > Arthropoda > Arachnida > Araneae > Araneidae > Argiope > Argiope bruennichi. The sequence goes on along the minus strand of NC_079158.1, from coordinate 28,529,806 downwards.
GGACCTGCAAAACCGAACGACATGTTTTGCCCATCCAGCCACCAAGCCTCGTAACACGAGAGCGTCTGAAGGATCTAAGATTCTCATCCGATTGTCGAAGAAAAGTTTTAAGCAAGGTGTCAATCTGATGAAAACGCACAATGATTTGTATACGAATGGATTCTGCGCATGTGCTTGAGCTTGACTCTTAAAATGTAGATAAAATATAGGAATCCTTTGGAATTAAATTTTATTTTTGAAGTATATGATTTGGAATAAATCATAGTAATTGTGAGAATAATGGAGAAGAATAGATAAAATAAATTTTAAAAAAAAGAAAATATAAAAAAATATTGGTTGGAATCAATATTCGAACTGAGGACCTGCAAAACTGAACGGCATGCTTTGCCCATCCAGCCACCAAGAGTCGTAACACGAGAGCGTCTGAAGAATCTAAGATTCTCATTAGATTGTCCAAGAAAAGTTTTAAGCAAGGTGTCAATCTGATCAAAACGCACAATGATTTGTATACGAATGGATTCTGCGCATGTGCTTGAGCTTCACTCTTAAAATGTCGATAAAATATAGGAATCCTTTGGAATTAAATTTTATTTTTGAAGTATATGATTTGGAATAAATCATAGTAATTGTGAGAATAATGGAGAAGAATAGATAAAATAAATTAAAAAAAAAGAAAATATAAAAAAATATTGGTCGGAATCAATATTCGAACTGAGGACCTGCAAAACTGAACGACATGCTCTGCCCATCCAGCCACCAAGCCTCGTAACGCGAGAGCGTCTGAAGGATCTAAGATTCTCATCCGATTGTCCAAGAGAAGTTTTAAGCAAGGTGTCAATCTGATGAAAACGCAGAATGATTTGTATACGAATGGATTCTGCGCATGTGCTTGATCTTGACTCTTAAAATGTAGATAAAATATAGGAATCCTTTGGAATTAAATTTTATTTTTGAAGTATATGATTTGGAATAAATCATAGTAATTGTGAGAATAATGGAGAAGAATAGATAAAATAAATTTAGAAAAAAAAGAAAACATAAAAAAATGTTGGTCGGAATCGATATTCGAACTGAGGACCTGCAAAACTGAACGACTTGCTTTGCCCATCCAGCCACCAAAACTCGCAACACGAGAGCGTC